>NC_059215.1:9969032-10219032 GCF_020615455.1 Coregonus clupeaformis | reverse complement strand
TTTGAGAAATTAAGGCATATATACATTTTTCAACCATTTTCCATCCTAAATATTTGGAATAAGCAAAGGCTTTGATTTCTGGTCAAACAGATGGAAAAGGTGTCTTAGAAAACATCTACCAGAAAAAGTCTTAAAAGGCATTAGAAATACATCAAAACATAATAATGTTGAAGTAAAGACCCTTGCCAACTAATATCAACACTTATATTTAGTTTTGGAAAAAATGTTCTGCCTGTAAGTTTAAGAAACTCTGCCTTGTGCCTTGATATTCCATTACCAAAAACCCACACATACTCTACATGGAAGCACTTAGTGATGGCGTAGTCTACATTTTACCCTACAGTCACAAAAACACTTTCCTTTTATATTTTCTGGGAGAAAATTATATTTGTAGTTATTCTTCTCTGTGTATTATTCTGTTGTAGCTCTAGTAGTCAGATATAAGGTTGTGCTGTAAAGCCTCACATAATAAGAGCTTATTGTGACCACATTGTTATCGCATTGTAGCTTCTCTTTTATTGTGGAGTGTAGAAGTCTGTTTTCAGTGCTTTATGATGAATGAGCTCTAGTAGTGGGTCAACTCTATGGAGTAGAGAATTCAGAGGTGATGAACACACACACAGAATTCAGAGGTGGTTGAAACACACACACACAGTGAGCAGCCCTCTACACAAACTCCTCAAATAACTACATCTGGGTAGCAATTCTATAGGGTGTTCCTTCCGTTCCAGATTTAGAGTTATTGTACAGAAAAACTATAACATTTGGAAATGTTAGTGCTGAAACAAGGTTTAGCATCATTGACTGACTGAGGACATTATATCTGCATTATTACTGATACAGTATATCTATCTATGGTTGTGATTTGACTAAACCAGTTGGCTTGAACAATTGAACAATTTTTTTTAGGGGGTAGATCAGCTTTAATATTACAGATAGATTGTAACTTCCAACAATGTAATTGTCTGCATCACTTCCAATCCCCCATATTTTTTTCCCCCCGCATATATATATAGGGGAAAAAAGTATTTAGTCAGCCACCAATTGTGCAAGTTCTCCCACTTAAAAAGATGAGAGAGGCCTGTAATTTTCATCATAGGTACACGTCAACTATGACAGACAAATTGAGCATTTTTTTTCCAGAAAATCACATTGTAGGATTTTTAATGAATTTATTTGCAAATTATGGTGGAAAATAAGTATTTGGTCACCTACAAACAAGCAAGATTTCTGGCTCTCACAGACCTGTAACTTCTTCTTTAAGAGGCTCCTCTGTCCTCCACTCGTTACCTGTATTAATGGCACCTGTTTGAACTTGTTATCAGTATAAAAGACACCTGTCCACAACCTCAAACAGTCACACTCCAAACTCCACTATGGCCAAGACCAAAGAGTTGTCAAAGGACACCAGAAACAAAATTGTAGACCTGCACCAGGCTGGGAAGACTGAATCTGCAATAGGTAAGCAGCTTGGTTTTAAGAAATCAACTGTGGGAGCAATTATTAGGAAATGGAAGACATACAAGACCACTGATAATCTCCCTCGATCTGGGGCTCCACGCAAGTTCTCACCCCGTGGGGTCAAAATGATCACAAGAACGGTGAGCAAAAATCCCAGAACCACACGGGGGGACCTAGTGAGTGACCTGCAGAGAGCTGGGACCAAAGTAACAAAGCCTACCATCAGTAACACACTACGCCGCCAGGGACTCAAATCCTGCAGTGCCAGACGTGTCCCCCTGCTTAAGCCAGTACATGTCCAGGCCCGTCTGAAGTTTGCTAGAGTGCATTTGGATGATCCAGAAGAGGATTGGGAGAATGTCATATGGTCAGATGAAACCAAAATATAACTTTTTGGTAAAAACTCAACTCGTCGTGTTTGGAGGACAAAGAATGCTGAGTTGCATCCAAAGAACACCATACCTACTGTGAAGCATGGGGGTGGAAACATCATGCTTTGGGGCTGTTTTTCTGCAAAGGGACCGGGACGACTGATCCGTGTAAAGGAAATAATGAATGGGGCCATGTATCGTGAGATTTTGAGTGAAAACCTCCTTCCATCAGCAAGGGCATTGAAGATGAAACGTGGCTGGGTCTTTCAGCATGACAATGATCCCAAACACACCGCCCGGGCAACGAAGTAGTGGCTTCGTAAGAAGCATTTCAAGGTCCTGGAGTGGCCTAGCCAGTCTCCAGATCTCAACCCCATAGAAAATCTTTGGAGGGAGTTGAAAGTCTGTGTTGCCCAGCGACAGCCCCAAAACATCACTGCTCTAGAGGAGATCTGCATGGAGGAATGGGCCAAAATACCAGCAACAGTGTGTGAAAACCTTGTGAAGACTTTTGACCTGTGTCATTGCCAACAAAGGGTATATAACAAAGTATTGAGAAACTTTTGTTATTGACCAAATACTTATTTTCCACCATCATTTGCAAATAAATTCATTAAAAATCCTACAATGTGATTTTCTGGATTTATTTTTCTCATTTTGTCTGTCATAGTTGACGTGTACCTATGATGAAAATTACAAGCCTCTCATCTTTTTAAGTGGGAGAACTTGCACAATTGGTGGCTGACTAAATACTTTTTTCCCCCACTGTTATATATATATATATATATATATATATATATATATATATATATATATATATATACACATATGCATACATAAACATACATATACAATTGCTGAACTATTAATTGATTCAGTGCCTTTGACATTCAGATGTAGATAAGGGGTAGTTTGACGACGGGACGCAGATGAAACACACACGTGCACTCAGTGCTGTGGAGCAGAAGACTGGTTACCGTGGGAACACTGTGAGCTCCTCTGCAAAGAACTCTGTGGGCGAGAGAGAATAGAGAGAGAGAAGAGGAGAGGGTAGGAGTGAGACCAGGAGAGGAGTGAAAGACAGGCAATATATGGAGAGAAAAGAGAGAGATGGAAGAAAGCCGCTGAAAAAAGAGTGAGAGTCATTTTTAATTGGAGGGTAAGCTACAGGTCCCTTCAGTTGGTAAAGTTGGGCCACTATTTCTGTGGTCAAATGACATAAGGGATCATTATACTTTTCACACTAACTAACTGATCCTGTGACAACTCAACATAATGTCAGCCTCTTGAGTGAATCTGTCACTGGCTTCCCACCTCTTCTCCTCTTAATGAAACCAAATTGTGTCTCTCCATACAACCACCAGAAAACACATCGGATAGGTAAACCACCCAGCCATCTTAGGGTAGTACACACAGTGGTGTTGTAGTTTACTCTGCTAGAGAGGTCCAATAGAGATAGCATGTGCTGCTGCTACATAGATGGAGTCAGTCGGCTGGCTGGTAACTGTAACCATGCCCCTCTTCTTCTCTGGCGAGCGAGCGCTGCTATCGCCTAGCACTCAGCGCCAAACGCCCACACAGGCAGTCCGCGCTGTTGCCAAGCAGCGGGAGATTCGGAGCCCAGAATCGGGGGAGGGGGTATGAAAAACACTTAACTTTAGGCTAGAGGCAGCGCACACTGCAATAGTGGCCATCTAAACATCTCTCCTTCTCAGCGGGGGGGGCAAGGGTCACACACTGGAGGTGGTATGACGCAGTAGGCTCCCACATGCATGCACTCTTATCTGTGGACAGTGAATAGAAACGTTGAAATGAAATGGTTTTTCAAGAGGTTTGTGCTTTAGTTGGGTAAAATAAGTTTGTGCCTGGCTACTGGCTCAGGATAGTGAATGTGAATCCTTACTGGCCATGAACTGTACTGTGTATCAGAGTTTAAATGTTCAAGATTGTCACGTACGTTAAGAGACGGATCAGACCAAGGTGCAGCGTGAAAGGCGTACATGTTTATTTAACTAATAAACACACGACACAGTAACCAAAATAACAAACTTAACCGTGACGGTCCAAAGGGCTAACACACAAGCCTAAACAGGAACACAACAAGATCCCAAAACACAGGCAGGAAAACTGGCTGCCTAAGTATGATCCCTAATCAGAGACAACGAGCGACAGCTGCCTCTGATTGGGAACCACACCCGGCCAAACATAGAAATACAAACCTAGAATAATCACACCCTGACCAAACTAGCTAGAGTTCTATAGGCCAGGGCGTGACAAAGATATACAGTACCAGTCCAAAGTTTTTTTTACATTGTAGAATAATAGTGAAGACATCAAAACTATAAAATAACACATGGAATCATGTAGTAACCAAAAAAGTGTTAAACAAATCAAAATATATTTTATATTTGAGATTCTTCAAATAGCCACCCTTTGCCTTGATGACAGCTTTGCACACTCTTGACATTCTCTCAACCAGCTTCACCTGGAATGCTTTTCCAACAGTCTTGAAGGAGTTCCCACATATGCTGAGCACTTGTTGGCTGCTTTTCCTTCACTCTGCTGTCCAACTCATCCCAAACCATCTCAATTCGGTTGAGGTCTGGGGATTGTGGAGGCAAGGTCATCTGATGCAGCACTCCATCACTCTCCTTGGTTAAATAGCCCTTACACAGCCTAGAGGTGTGTTGGGTAATTGTCCTGTTGAAAACCAATGATAGTCCCACTAAGCGCAAATCAGATGGGTTGGCGTATCGCTGCAGAATGCTGTGGTAGCCATGCTGGTTAAGTGTGCCTCGAATTCTAAATAAATCAAAGACAGTGTCACCAGCAAAGCACCCCCACACCATAACACCTCCTCCTCCATGCTTTACGGTGGGAACTACACATGCAGAGATCATCCGTTCACCCACACAGCGTCTCACAAAGACACGGCGGGTTGAACCAAAAATCTCCAATTTGGACTCCAGACCAAAGGACAAATTTCCACCGGTCTAATGTCCATTGCTCGTGTTTCTTGGCCCAAGCAGGTCTCTTCTTCTTATTGGTGTCCTTTAGAAGTCGTTTCTTTGCAGCAATTCGACCACGAAGGCCTGATTCACACAGTCCCCTCTGAACAGTTGATGTTGAGATGTGTCTGTTACTTGAACTCTGTGAAGCATTTATTTGGGCTGCAATTTCTGAGGTAGGTAACTCTAATGAACTTATCCTCTGCAGCAGAGGTAACTCTGGGTCTTCCATTCCTGTGCCGGTCCTCATGAGAGCCAGTTTCATCATAGTGCTTGATGGTTTTTGCAACTGCACTTGAAGAAACTTTCAAAGTTCTTGAAATGTTCCGTATTGACTGACCTTCATGTATTAAAGTAATAATGGACTGTCGTTTCTCTTTGCTTATTTGAGCTGTTCTTGTCATAATATGGACTTGGTCTTTTACCAAATAGGGCTATCTTCTGTATACCACCCCTACCTTGTCACAACACAACTGATTGGCTCAAACGCATTAAGAAGGAAAGAAATTCCACAAATTAACTGATAAGAAGGCACACCTGTTAATTAAAATGCATTCCAGGTGACTACCTCATGAAGCTGGTTGAGAGAATGCCAAGAGTGTGCAAAGCTGTCATCAAGGCAAAGGGTGGCTATTTGAAGAATCTCAGATATAAAATATATTTCATTTGTTTAACACTTTTTTGGTTACTACATGATTCCATATGTGTTATTTCATAGTTGTGATGTCTTCACTATTATTCTACAATGTAGAAAATAGTAAAAAATAAAGAAAAACCCTTGAATGAGTAGGTGTGTCCAAACTTTTGACTGGTAGTGTACGGTGTGAAACAGGTGGTTGTGTAAAGATAATGACACAATGGGTAAGCTGTATACATTCATACTGTATGTTGTTATGAGTTTTTGTCTTCCTCTTCCCTCTCTTCTATAGATAGATAGCTTCACCTACACACCAACACCTCCTGACACTCTATTTACCCTGCTGTGTGTTGGAGGAAGTCCTTTATTTGTACCGTGAACACCCCTCCACACACCCTATTTCCGTTCCCTCCTCCACTTCTAACTCTCCTCTCCTCTCATCCACTCCTCTTCTCTTGATTATTTTCACCCCTTGGCCTCCTCCGTATACAACCTCTGTGCCTCTCCTGTACTTCTCTCTCTCCTCCCACTCTTCTCTTCCTCCCTCCATCCTTGCTGCCGTAAATACACATCACCTCTGTGTCTCTCTCCCTAGTCACTCCTCCCTGTGTGCTGCTATCCTTGCCTTTCTTCACTCTCTCTGCCCTCCCTCCATCAAATGTCCTCTTCTGTTAGTGTGCGTGTGTGCATGTAACAATATAACATACCCCCTCTGTTCATGTTACTGTTCATGTTACTGTTTGAGATACTGTTCATGTTACTGTTCATGTTACCCTTCATGTTACTGTTCATGTTATGTTACTGTTCATGTTACTGTTCATGTTCATGATACTGTTCATGTTACCCTTCATGTTACTGTTCATGTTACTGTTCATGTTACTGTTCATGTTACCCTTCCTGTTACTGTTCGAGTTACTGTTCATGTTACTGTTCATTTTACTGTTCATGTTACTGTTCATGATACAGTTCGAGTTACTGTTTGACTTACTGTTCATGTTACTGTTCATGATACTGTTCATGTTACTGTTCGAGTTGCTGTTCATGTTACTGTTCATGTTACTGTTCGAGTTACTGTTCATGTTACTGTTCATGATACTGTTCATGTTACTGTTCATGATACTGTTCATGTTACCCTTCATGTTACTGTTCATGTTACTGTTCATGATGCTGTTCATCTTACTGTTCAAGTTACTGTTCATTTTACTGTTCATGTTAGTTAAGGATATGCTGCTAATGAACAGGAGTCAGGAGGCCTCTCTATGTAGGACATACTGTATGCTAGCTAGGTCTTGCATAACAACATCTGCTCTGAGATCTCACTTCTTCCCTTAGAGTCAGACCCCAGGCTGAATAATCATGACTATTCTAGAATTATACTTTTTTACGGTTTAATAATTGGTGTAGCAGGACTAATATGTCATGACATAGTAAAGTAGGGTTCACACAGATTTGGGCAGAAGCCTTTCTTTCCCGTGGTGTTCTACTCTGCTGGCTTCCTCTAAAACATTGGAGAATTGCCTTCATATTTAGGCAGAAAGCATTCTCATCAGTACTGAAATAATATTTAGACAGAAAGCTTTCTCATCAGTACAGAAATAACTGTAAGTACTGTAACCTGTATTTAATCAGTATAAATAAGGATGTGCTGTGATCTCAGCTACCACATTCAGTACTATCAAAGCCACTGCTGACAGGTTGTTCTGATTTAATTGGAACTCTTATCATCATCCACGCTACGCAAACCAGCGCTGCTGCCTCTGCATAATTATAATCTTTAGTCATTTGTAACCTCTTTCATTCTCTCCCTATGCCACTATCTCTCTGTAACGCAGCGGTTCCCAAACTAGGGGTTGCGACCCCATGTGGGGTCACCTGATATGAAAATGGGGTCGCGTTAGAATATATATACAGTACCAGTCAAAAGTTTGGACACACCTACTCATTCCATTTTTATTTTTTTTTACTATTTTCTACATTGTAGAATAGTAGTGAAGATATCAAAACTATGAAATAACACATATGGAATCATGCAGTAACCAAAGAAGTGTTAAACAAACACTCTTGGCATTCTTTCAACCAGCTTCATGAGGTAGTCACCTGGAATGCATTTCAATTAACAGGTGTGCCTTCTTAACATTTAATTTGTGGAATTTCTTTCCTTCTTAATGCGTTTGAGCCAATCAGTTGTGTTGTGACAAGGTAGGGGTGGTATACAGATGTCATGCGTCAGTGTGTAGCGGTAGGACGGAGTCAGGCACAGCACACAGAACTTAGTAAACAACGTACTTTACTTAACAAAAGTAACAGAGCATATCTTCCACGCAGGGAAGAAAAATACCAGCTCACAAGAAAGACAGCAAAACAACGAACAATCACGCACAACACCATGAGGAAACCAGAGGGTAAAATAGGGAAACCAAATAACGTGATGGGAATCAGGTGTGTGCAATCAAGACAAAACAAGTGGAACACAGAAACATAGATCGGTGGCAGCTAGTACTCCGGTGACGACGAACGCCGAAGCCTGCCCGAGCAAGGAGGAGGGGCAGCCTCGGCTGAATTCGTGACAACAGAAGATAGCCCTATTTGGTAAAAGACCAAGTCCATATTATGGCAAGAACAGCTCAAATAAGCAAAGAGTAACGACAGTCCATCATTACTTTAAGAAATGAAGGTCAGTCAATATGGAACATTTCAAGAACTTTGAAAGTTTCTTCAAGTGCAGTCACAAAAACCATCAAGCACTATGATGAAACTGGCTCTCATGAGGACCGGCACAGGAATGGAAGACCCAGAGTTACCTCTGCTGCAGGGGATAAGTTCATTAGAGTTACCACCCTCAGAAATTGCAGCCCAAATAAATTCTTCACAGAGTTCAAGTAACAGACACATCTCAACATCAACTGTTCAGAGGAGAATGCGTGAATCAGGCCTTCATGGTCAAATTGCTGCAAAGAAACCACTACTAAAGGACACCAATAAGAAGAAGAGACATGCTTGGGCCAAGAAACACGAGCAATGGTCCTTTGGTTTGATGAGTCCAAAAATCCAACTGCTGTGTCTTTGTGAGACGCAGAGTGGGTGAATGGATTATCTCTGCATGTGTGGTTCCCACCGTGAAGCATGGAGGAGGAGGTGTGATGCTGACACTGTCTGTGATTTATTTAGAATTCAAGGCACACTTAACCAGCATGGCTACCACAGCATTCTGCAGCGATACGCCATCCCATCTGGTTTACGTTTAGTGGGACTATAATTTGTTTTTCAACAGGACAATGACCCAACACACCTCCAGGCTGTGTAAGGGCTATTTGACCAAGGAGAGTGATGGAGTGCTGTATCAGATGACCTGGCCTCCACAATCCCCCGACCTCAACCCAATTGAGATGGTTCGGGATGAGTTGGACCGCAGAGTGAAGGAAAAGCAGCCAACAAATGCTCAGCATATGTGGGAACTCCTTCAAGACTGTTGGAAAAGCATTCCAGGTGAAGCTGGTTGAGAGAATGCCAGGAGTGTGCAAAGCTGTCACCAAGGCAAAGGGTGGCTACTTTGAAGAATCTCAAATCTCATATTTATTTTAATTTGTTTAACACTTTTTCGGTTACTACATGATTCCATATGTGTTATTTCATAGTTTTGATGTCTTCACTATTATTCTACAATGTAGAAAATAGTAAAAAATAAAGAAAAACCCTTGAATGAGCAGGTGTGTCCAATCTTTTGACTGGTACTGTATATATCGTCTTTGTATCTCAAAATCATTGTAATGTGGTTAACCTTAAAAATCTAAATGAAAATTATTGAAATCTAAAAGATCAAATTCAACCAGAGAGTGCGCTTAGATCATGGGAAAAGGCTGCACTTGACTGTTGCGCTTCAATCAGAATGATTCAAGTGCAACAGTCAAGTGCGGCCTTTCGAGCTGTCATGTGACCGAATGCTGCAGACAACGCATTCACTGTTCACTACGGAGGAGTTTTGGTTACTGACTCAAAGGGAATACCATGCCATCTCCCTCAGAGCATTAAAAGTCATGGTACCCTTCGCCAGCTCAGATCTGTGTGAAGCTGGATTCAGCAGTGCTCTCGTCTGCATTAAAACCAAATATGTGACCCGTTTCAAGAAGCTAGGCGTATGTCGCACGTCACTACTTAACAGGAGAGGCATTTGAATGTTAAAAAAATAATAAGAATCTAAATGCGTTTTTTGGCAGAAATGCCTTCTGGAATATGTGAAGTTTCATGTGCCTTAATAACAAACGTGTATGCCATCTGTAAATATGGATGAAATTGTTAAATTACGAGCCTAGTTGGTTTAGCCACGGAAAAATACAGGAACCTTCCCGCTAGCCATGATTAGCTGAGATAATAGATGGGCTGGATATGCTGAGAGATGAGTTCAGATTGGTCTGCCATGTAGCATGCTTCTGTCGATAACATGAGCTGCTCAGTATGTGTAGATAGTTAACAGGCACTATTGACAAAGATCAGTGGGAAAAAGTTGTGATGGACTACTTTCTGGAGGACGATCATGCCATTCTGATTCTGATAAAGAATCAGCCGATGAGGAAATCCCTGATTTGTGTAAAAAATATGTAATTGAACCAGACATTGTATAATCTTCTGATGACAGTGATGGGGAAGAAACGCAGATCAACAGTGTTGTTGTCACAGAAGAAGTTGACCGAGTTTTGAAATCAGTGGAATGCCCAGTGGAAGCAGAGAGATGATTGCCAAATGCGGAGAGAGTTGAAAAGAGAACACAGGCGCTATCGACAAAGATCAGTGGGAAGAAGTTGTGATGGACTACTTTCTGGAGGACGATTGTGTCATGCTGACTCTCTGACTCTGAAAATGAATCAGATGATGCGGAAATCCCTGATTTAGGTAAAACATTTTTCATTGAACCAGACATTGTATAATCTTCTGATGACAGTGATGGGGAAGAAATGGCGATCAACAGTGTTGTTGTCACGGAAGAAGTTGACAGAGTTTTGAAATCAGTGGAATGCTCAGTGGAAGCAGAGAGATGATTGCCAAATGCGGAGAGTCGAAAAGAGAACACCTGTCTCCGGATTACATCTTCAAACTAAGGGCAACCATGGCATCCATGACAGAGAGGGAGAAGCGTTCATCCATGTATACGGGTAAGAGTCTAGCTACATTTTCAGATATTATACGTTTCTAATTTTGTCAGAAAGTCGTTTTCATTGCAAGTTACAGCGTACTGCTAGGTAGCTAGCTAACGTTAGCTGGCTGGCTCGCTAGCTAACGTTACGTGTATGATCTGTGTAGTTATATTATTTGTATCTCAGAACTATTTGCATTGCTAGTTATAGCCTAATGTTAGCTAGCTAACCATTTCACTGTACCGTTTACACCTTCTGTATCCTGTGCATGTGACAAATAAACTTTTATTTGATTTGATTTAGTGTGTGTTTGCCAGAGACGGTAATGTGAAGAACAACATGACCTGCACCAAAGTCAGATTCTGAAATAGGCCAATGACTAGATAAAGTGTATTTTTATTACAACTTTTTGCTACTACTTTCACCACTTTTAGTCTTGAAGTCTTCGGTTGTTTACTACACTACCTTATTCACTCTGTTTAGCACATGACTTCACATGTGAATCCTTAAAGAGATGGGTGGGGCTAACGCTTAAGAGGGTGTGAATGAGGCTGAATGGGTGTAGACAAAGAAGAGCTCTCCAGTTGGTGTACCAAAACATTTTCTCAAAAGTGGGGTTACAAGTTTATCAACATTCAAAGCAGAATACTTTCTCATTGTTCCTCAACTGCAGTGTATGCTATACAATTTTCTCCGAAGTAGAAAGCACCTTTTCAAATTTTGCTACCGAATCCAGGTGGTGGGTCACATATCAATCCAGGTTGGATGTGACAGCAGAGATGAGGTGCGCACTGTTGACCACGCCAACCTGACTTTGAGAAGCTCCGATGCGACATGCATCAAGCACACCCTTCTCATTACATTTACATTTACGTCATTTAGCAGACGCTCTTACCCAGAGCGACTTACAGTTAGTGCATACATTATTCTTTTTTTTTTTTCTTTTTTCATACTGGCCCCCCATGGGAATCGAACCCACAACCCTGGTGTTGCAAACGCCATGCTCTACCAACTGAGCTACCTCCCTGCCGGCCATTCCCTCCCCTACCCTGGACGACGCTGGGCCAATTGTGCGCCGCCCCATTGGTCTCCCGGTTGTGGCCGGCTACAGCAGAGCCTGGATTCGAACCAGGATCTTTAGTGGCACAGCTAGCACTGCGATGCAGTGCCTTAGACCACTGCGCCACTCGGGAGGTTAGTGGTGGTGAGATAATGGTGCTTTCAAGACAACTGGGAACTCTGAAAAAAACAAGGTCAAATCATGACGTTAGTGATCTTCAGGTTGGAAAGTCTGAGCTTTAGAAAGAGGCCCGAGTTCCCGACTTGGAATTCCGAGTTGGATGACCGTTCAAACTGATTTTTCCCAGTCTGAGCTTTTTAAAAAAAAGTTCCCAATTGTCTTGAATGCACTGATGTCGGAAGTTGGATACTTCCGAGTTCCCAGTTGTTTTGAACGCGGCAATTGTGTCACGAGTTACAAAGCCAGAACCCAGAAGCAGACCAGGACAAGGTAAGTTGAAACGAAGGTGAGTGTTTTATTTACAAATTCAAGAGTGATGCTGAGTAATCCAGGGAACAGAGCGGGCGGCGTTGATTAGTTGTTGGGGGTGCAGTGGTTGATCCGATCATGGCTCGGCAGCCGCCGACCACCAGGCAGAGGTTGGATGAAGGTTCCGGACGAGTGATGTTCATGGCTAACGATCCGGCAGGGAATGGATGTTAGGCCAGAGCCTAAGAAGGGTGATGATCAGGACCAGGTGTGCAGATTGCTGATGGGATGCAGGTGCGGAAATCAAGAGAGCTCCCCGGAGCGTTCCAGAACCCTCGGGAAACTGGAGATCACGAGCAGAACAACTAGTCCACAGACAGGACCCGACTCAGACTGCCGGGATCGTTACAAATTGACTGTCATAGCCCCACATTAAAAGTATGTGATCGTGAATTGAGAAGACAATCAGAAATACTGTTAGAATGTTTTGCAATTGACTGCCATAGCCCCAAATAAAAAAGTAAACATTGGCTGTTAATTTTTTTTTTTTTTTTCACATGGTTGGGGTCCTGAGAATTTTCAGATATCAAAATGGGTTTGTGGACGAAAAAAGTTTGGGAACCCCTGCTGTAACTGCTTACAGTATGCTGATACATCGATTTATTTGGGACCCTGACACACGCAAAGTTATGGTCAATTCCAGTTCAAGTCAGCTGAATTGAAATGCAAGTCATGAAATGGAAATGTATCAATATTTGAGTATGCATGACATAGTTCAAATAGAGCCCAACTTTCTTGTCACTCACCCAGCTTACTGTAACCTGCACTCTCTCAGATCTGCAGTATCTCTCGTCGCTTGGCTAACTCTCTTCCATTAATATCTCATAGTTATCCGCAACTTCTTTCCCCAAAATATTTTTAACTCCACTTACTCCCTCTTACCCATTTAGCTACATCTGTATGAGGGACCACTTTAAACTATTTTCTTGGTCAGGTGTACTCCAGGTGACCTGCTGAAGTGTGTGAGCAGCGGTCTCTCTCCCTGGCCTCTGCACCACACGCAGCAGGCCCCCATGCTAAATGACCGGGGCTGTGTGTCCTTGTCTGACAGCAGCTGCTTGCCTCAGTGAGAGGGCTGCTAATTACATGCTAATTCAACTCAACCAAGAGCTCTCCACTCTCTCCTTTCCATTCAGCCATGCTTAGACGCTGCAGATGGAATTACTCCTGATTTTTTGGAAAAGGATCATTTAGATTTTAGAGTGACTTCAAAAAGCTTATGGATTTTATGTGCACTTTTACTGTATTACAGAGTGGTTTGACTTTGTTATAGAAGAATCCAGAAGAGCAGTGTGGTACAGTGCAGTGTTGGGTTATATAACCCTTTAGAGTGGTCAGAGTTTTCAGATATAATCCCCCCCTCTCTCTTTCTCTCTCTTCTTCTTTTTCCTCTCTCTCTCTCTCTCTCTCTCTCTCTCTCTCTCTCTCTCTCTCTCTCTCTCTCTCTCTCTCTCTCTCTCTCTCTCTCTCTCTCTCTCTATATATATATATATATATATATATATATATAGAGAGAGAGATAAATGGCGTTGGTGCCATTTATTAATGAACATGGCCTTATTTCTATTACAGCATATTGGATGACTGTCATTCATATTCCATTCACCCAGCTCAATGTAACATCGATAGGTTTAGGCTACTACATGATACTTGAATTTTCCCTGTACCCATCATGAGGTTGCTACAACCTAGCCTATGAATGAAAGTTTACAACGTAGGTGCATCGGTCGAGAGAATTTGGAGTAATCAAGGTGACAGACAGTCACCAGCCTTGCACACTCTTGCCTGCATCTAGCTGACCTAGGGTGTAATCATTAGTCCAACAGTTGCAAACGAGAGTTTCTATTGAACAAATTCAGGTATGTTTATCCCTGTTTCATTCCGTTTCCTTCCGTTTAAGATACATTTTTCAACAGAATCGGCGCAATGAATACACCCCTGATCACACGCATACACAGTTCACTTTCAAACCAGACACATACAACAGCTCATTGTATATATAATTCCTTATCGCATCTATCTATGCGCTCTCTTCCTCTCACCTTTTCCCTTCGCTTGTGGACTTCAGTTTACAACACATCAGCTGTCTGTGACTAGGCAAAAAACCTTTCCAAGCCAAACCTTCATATCATGACCGTTAACCGCTACACACAGCCTACATCGTTGTCACATCATAGTCAACATAGCTACTAGAACTAATGCGTTAGTAAACCCACTACAATCATGCAGTACGGTGTAGTCAGCAGCAATCAGTTTAGCAGTTACACCGGCGGGCCCCGGTGGCAATAAATTAATAAAACCAAAAGCTTTCCTTGACTTGGAAGAGTTCCAGTGTTGGATAGCCATAGCCAGCTAGCTAACATAGCATCCCTCTCTGTTTGAGCCGTGTGTTTGAGTAGGCTAAACTAGCTAGCTGCATTTGACACTAGCTAAGTAAGTGAAAGTGAAAATCAAAAAAGATATACTACGAAATATAGCTAAAGCTGTCTCGCTCTCACTCTCGCTCTCTCTCTCTCTTGCTTCTCCTTAATTTTGGAAAAAATTAATTTGTTCAACATTGTTCAACTATTGTCTTTCTCTCTCTTTGAGTCAACTACTCACCACATTTTATGCACTGCAGTGCTAGCTAGCTGTAGCTTATGCTTTCAGTACTAGATTAACTCTCTGATCCTTTGATTAGGTGGACAACATGTCAGTTCATGCTGCAAGAGCTATGATAGTTTGGAGGACGTCCTCCGGAAATGGTCATAATTACTGTGTAAGTTTATGGAAGGGGGTGAGAACCATGAGCCTCCTAGGTTTTGTATTGAAGTCAATGTACCCAGAGGAGGACAGAAGCTAGCTGTCCTCCGGCTACACCATGGTGCTATCCTACAGAGTGCTGCTGAGGCTACTGTAGACCTTCACCGCAAAACAGTGTGTTTTAATCAATTATTTGGTGATGTGAATATATTTTGGATAGTTTTATCTAAAAAGGATGTTTGATACCATTCCATTCATTTCGTTCCTGTCATTACCACAAGCCCGTCCTCACAAGTTAAGGTGCCACCAGCCACCTGTGATATATACAGTATATATATGTCCATCTCCTTTAACACCTTCTAACTCACTCTCACACACTCTCTCTGTCTTAATTATTAGGCCTTTTTTTGAATTCCCATATGTCTCTTCTCTACTTCATGTCCTCAGTCCATGGTCTTCTTTTGTGAAGTTGGATTCCACCTCTGCACTTTCTCCCAGACAGTCAATAGAATAGAAGATGATGTTGCGAGGTCAGGGCGGTTGGCTGCCTCGCTGCCTCTGAGGAGTGTCATTGTTTGCAGCAGCTCTGTACCTTTGTTATCCTTCACTCCCTGAGGTTGTTAGTAACTTCAGTATGGCGGTCATGTACATTGCAATTCACTATACATCAGCTTCTTTTAATCTCTCTTTATCTACAGTATATGTCTCTCATGTTTACTACCATTGCTGCTTCACTCAATGTCAATGCTGTTTCTTGTTTCTTGTTTCTTGCTTCAATTCAATTTTCTCTTTCTGTCTTCATTTTTGCATCATCTCTCTGTCTCTTTTCCTCTCTCTGTGTGTGTCTCTGTCTCTTTTTTGTTCTTTCTTAAGTGTCAGGCAGTCACCATCTTACTCAAGCTATCCAATCTCTGCTCCCACAACCCCTACTGCAGCCAGCCCCTATGCCACCCTCCTCCCCACCAGTCTGACTGTTAACAGCTTCTTCAGCCTCCATCAGTACTGCTGCCCCTCGTCTGCCAAACACTCGCAGCAGGCAAGGTAAGGGCCACCTAAAGGCCTTCAAAAGAATCCCAAGAACCTGTGAATACCTCACAACAATCCTTACCTCCTGCAAGACCCTTAGAACCCTAAAAATATCCCCAGTCCACCACTCCCCTGCCCTGGTCACCAAACCTACCTTCAAAGCTTGCCCTCCCTTTCTCCTTCCTACAAATCCCCTTCAATCCACTGGTTCTAAACCCCTGGTTAACCCTAACACCCTTACCTTATACCCAGCCCCTAACCTGTGCAAGAACCATCCATTGTTATGTCACCTCATCCTCTCACCATCTTTCACCACCTGCTTTGCCTTTCATCACCTTGCCTCCTATACACCTGTGGGAATATGTCACCAGTTCACCCCTGACCCTAGCCTGTGCCATACTGCCATGCTGCCTCCTCATCTTTCTTCCTATCAGGAGTCCTTACTGTTGTTGTCTCCATCTTAACAGCTGTGTCTGAGAGGGGAAGAGAGATGGCTACCTCTTTAACAGCTTAACACAGAGCCAGAGAGCTCACTTAAAAAGGGCCTTTATACAAAGAGAGAGAGATGTCCTCACTTAGAGAAGAGAAATAACAATCATCTTGGATGAGTGGAGGGTCTGAGGGTGGTCTGAGTCACCACTAAACCCACTGAATCTCTCTCTCTCTCTCTCTCTCTCTCTCTCTCTCTCTCTCTCTCTCTCTCTCTCTCTCTCTCTCTCTCTCTCTCTCTCTCTCTCTCTCTCTCTCTCTCTCTCTCTCTCTCTCTCTCTCTCTCTCTCTCTCTCTCTCTCTCTCTCTCTCTGCCTCAACATGGCCTTGTGATGAACTTGAACAGGCACCAGCTTCAGTGCATCATGCTCCAGGACTGCCATCTATTGGGAGAGGATGTACAGGCCTAGTGTGCAGTCAATGGGCACTAGTTAACATTTTTGCATGGACAGAGTATTATGGAAATATGACCTAGAATACAGCAGCTGATGGCTAAGCAACACAAATGATAATGTAGCCATGATAACACATTTGGGTGGCTCATTTGCATGTAGTGTTGCCTAGTCTTAAATATTTAAAATGTTATCCAACAATCCTTAGGGATGGATCGAAATTTATAGAATGTTTACCTGGAGGAAAATGGTAGAGGGTCATGCTTTTTCAATTTCAGTCAAGGGGAGGGTTTAGTATGTTTTTAATCTAGTCCAGGGGAGGGTCATGTAATTTGTAATATTTCTCAGTTAGTTGCTTATTAGGCTATATATCGATATACCTCATCTCTGATTCTCTGCTGGGCGTGCAATATCAATTGTGCCTATAGGCTATTTAGTGTGGTCTCAATCAAATGATCCATCACCTAAAGGCTATAGGCTACGAAGTGCATGCTCGGAGAAGCACAGAGCGAAGTTATATTTCTAAGATAGCTTCTGGGACGGTGTAAATAAAATTAGGCTGCATTACACACTGCAATGGATATCACAACCCTGAGCCCCAGTCTGCTCTGCTCTTGCTGATCAAAACCTTTTTTGTGTGCTGCCTAACCAATGGCTGTGCTGTGTAGGCCTACAGTGGCATTTCAGGAGAGTGTCAAAGGCTTCTTCCGAAAATATTTTTGGGATTAAGCCTAGTCCAAAAAATGCAATATCTTGCACACGGACTAGTCTATAGCCTATGTTCTGTTCAGTTTGAGAAGGAGAGCATGAAGATGAGAAGGAGGACTGGAGGTCAACTTTCATAGCTTGCTACTACTATAATTGACTAAATAATTGAATGAAAACAATGTTTCTTGCCCATTATGTATTTATCAGAGTTATTGACCTCACAATAAGCCAGATTCAAGTAATTTGCATTATGGTGCTGAAACTTGAAGCAGCAGCTGCGTCACAATCAATCGGAAATAGACATTTCATGGTGCTGAAAGTAGGCAAATTCGAGTAGGCATAATTCATTTCAACCGTCTTCATTTTAATTAGACTTGACTAACAACAAGAGAGCTTTGTGTTGGAGCATATTTCTTACTATTTAAGAAATAAGATGTAGGCCTACGTTTTTGACAGACAAAATTAAGCTATAGGCTGCTATATCCATAGATTTGTAAGTCAATTCCTCAACCCACCATATACTCTTTTAATAGCCCAGTGAAGGGCTGTTAAGTTAAAACCAGGATTCAAATTGAGGGGTATGACAGCGTATGCCATAGGCCTACCTTTTATTAAAGAAAATGGCAAAAAGCACAGGCCTAACCCTTCTTAGCTTAAAACGGATCCGATAATATAAAGTGATCTATAACAGCGCTTTGGTCCGCGATGCTTTATGCTTGAAACAAGCTATAAAATATGCAGATGCATATGGGAATGTCATTGTTTCGTTTCTTTGATATTCAGAGGCTGAGATACAACCTTCTATAGCCGAGGAGACTAAACATAGACTTTTCTTGGGAAGTAATCTAATTCAGTCACTATCAATTGATTAAGCTATTCACTTTCTGTACAACAGAAATTTAGGGAAACACTTGTGACCTTCTCTCGTTGGGTTAAGCCACGGAAGAGTAGCCAGCATTTTTCTGCATCGGTAGGCCTACTCTGTCTAGGGTGGAAAGGTAGGCCTAACTTTTGAAAGTACATGCTCAGATTCTTAATGATGTCTTTGCAAACAGGGGCAGCTTTGTTGCAAACAAGACACACTGATTTGGCATTGGATAAATATGATAAGATGAACACACAGGCCTATCTCTCTGTCCATTCTTAGCCTGTAATTTCGGTAATATGTGTGATATTAAAAAATATTCTGCTAATATGTAAAATGACATAGAATTGTATGGAATGTTTATTAAAGGCTATTTTTTCTCGGACCTGCAAATACCTTGATCGACTCATGCAATGGTTTTACTATAAAGGAGATCTTTCCACTCCTACTCTTGTCCACGGTGGTCTGTGAACCCACAACCTTCTGGCCCACAGCCCTGTGCGCTATCAAAATTCCTGCGTTGCCATATAATGCTTGCAGGACGAAGAACAGTTTATTAAAGTGCATATCTAAAGCTCTGGTCTGTCGAAGAAGTGAGGTCAAATGGTACACATGTTCTCTGCTATCCACTTTGTTTTAATTATTATTTGGGGTATAGGTTGGGTCACTTTATTTTCAAGCGTTCAGGGAGGGTTTAGGTCAAATATATTTTGCTGAAGGGAGGGCCATCCATTTTCATTTCAGAGAGGTCCGATTTTCTCCATGTAACCATTATTATAAATAACATTCACTCCCTTAGCTTTACTATGATGATATTGACCTCTGGCTTCAGCTGACTCATAGACACAGAAACTTGACTTCAAAGTGTTTCCTTTTTACACAATTAGGATATGACAGGAACATTTCGACAGCCTCCTGCTCCTCTCTTCTCTCAGTATCATTTCCACCAATGTAGGCTTTGATCAGCTTTTTGTCATGTATTTCTGTCTCATGCTTTTTCTCTTTTTCTTGCTATCTGTTTTCTCTGTTTCTCTGTGTATCTGTCTGTCTGTCTCCTTCGTCACCCTCCCTACTTCCATGTCTTCTTCCCTCACTCTGTATCCTTCCCTCCCTCCCTTTCTCTCTGTCTGTCTATCACCCTGTCTCCCTCCCTCTCTCTCTGTCTGTCTCTCGCTTTACCCATTCCCGTTGGTTCCTCAGTGAGGAGTGTGAGGATGAAGCGTCCCATCAGTTCTGTTGTCCCTCCTCAGGGTGCAGTAGCCCCTCCTCTCGATAACCCTGCACTTTGATTGGTCTCTTGGCATCAAGCTGGACAGTTGATTGGTCTCATGGAGTCAAGCTGGACAGCTCAGCCAATCACCTGAGTCACACTTTCAGTCTCTATGAGGGACTCTTGGAGGCCCCTTCACTACAGTTTAACAGTTGAATGACACTGGACAGAGCCCCAGTCTGGATGGATTTAAACGGAATTATCCTTCTTTAGTTGCATGTGAATTGTAGTCTCATTGTGATAGTGATTTACCAGAAAATATGACTCAGTGGTAGTTAGATTTAACTGTATATCTTTGTCTCTTATTTGCTCACTGTCTGAGATCATTATTCTTATTTGCTCATCTCACCCATGTCACCTCAGTTTTAAACTAGCCTAGTCATTCTTTGTGTTCAGCAGCTACTACACTGCCACCAAAGTCTTATCATCACACAATGAGATTAAACAAAAAAAAGCTTTCAATTTCAACGGGTTGAATGTCCTGGTATTTGTTTGTGTTTGTTTAGAAATGTTAGAGGACATTGATCCGTATCTGAAATAAACATATCATAATTGGTGCAGAGAAGAATTTAGAAAATGTCCTGATGTACTACACCCATCATAATTTCCCACTGTAAATGTAGTTGTAGTGTAGACCTCTGGACAGCAGAGGGCATAGTGATTATAATCTCAATGGTAGAGTAGTCCTACTGTACTTCTCAACTGTGTCTCTGAGACACATACAGTAGCTGACCGGTAACTGTGGGCACAGGCATCTTCAATAAAATGTTGGTGGCCAATAGAAAATGATATCTGTGTGTATTTATGATGTATGTGTGTTTCCTTTACTCTAATCACCCAGTAGACCTACACATGAACACACCCACACACTCATGAAGGTATAGCAGTATACAGTATAGCAGAAATGCAGTATGACATGACATAATATCCCAGGTATCGAACTGTATAGACCAGACTCCATTCTGTCATTGGTGTGATTTGAATGAGAAGTAAATGATCATCCCCTCTGACCCTTTCTCTCCCGTCTATTCTGTTGTGACTGGTGTGTGTGTTTGTACTATTTGCCACTGTGTAATAGAGTGTGTGCCTGCCTGTCGGTCGGTCAGCTGGGTAATGTGAGAAGGAAAGAAGCAGGGGGAGGGAGGGTGAGAGAGTTTGGGTGGGGTGAGTAAGTTCAGAGCTGCCAAAAGACTGTAAAGAATATAGCCTTGCAACTCTGCAGGGTGAGCGAAATAATGTGAGTGTGTGTTTGTGAAGTGTGTGTGTTTGTTATCACGCTACACCAGTCCGTGTGGGACCTCTCGTTAACTTCAGCAGCACGGTAAGGACTCTTGATTTCACTCCCAAACTTTCTGTACAGCACAACAGACATGACATGCTGTAAGTAGTGGTAAGTCTTGAGTGATTGACAGTTGGATTGTATGTAAAACGTGTGTGTATGCACTGTATGTGCTTATTATAGAGCTGACTGAGTCAGTATGACTGAGTCAGTATGGTGGACCTACTGTGGAGCAGACACGTGTGTTACGAAGGCTGTTTAATTCAGCTCCAGTCTATGCCCTTAATATATTTATTGATATTTGAACAGCTTCTATAGATACTATGACTGTGTATGGACAGTTAACTGTACACAATGGTGTCTAGTGAAGATACATCAGGGTTATTGGTAGTGTTCATTACAGGAAGTTCATGTTTGCGAGTGTACAGGAGGAGTGTGATAATGAATGGCCATTACCTGTGACATAGTGGATGTCGTTAAAATGAAAGAGAGCACTTGCTGAGACCAGAGCAGATGGGTTATGTCAGGGGCTGTCACTCCCTGTTGCCATTGCAAACACACACACACATACACATACACACACACACACAAGACATAGGTATGATGTAGTTACTGTATGTAGTAAGGAAATTGGGTCAATGTTGCTGAAAGAAAAAGAAAGAGTAAAGGGAATTTGGGTTTACAGCCTTTCAAATGTTATGTATTGAGAGGTACAGTAGTGTGTATATGTACAGTATCAGTATGTGAGTAATGTCTGTGAGAGGAGAGAGGGTTAAAAACATGTTTTTGGTTGGAGATTATCAGAGAGTCAGTTAGATGGAGGAGTGGAATCATTGGATGGAGTGTAGGAGGCAGAAGAATGCTGGAATCTGACAGATGAATGATTTGTTTGTTCTCTCACAGTATTCACTTCTGAGTTCTACAATGAAAGTTATTCAACTCATGGGTAAATGTGTTCATTTCCTGTTTCAGACATTTTGTAAGAGAGACATTACCTATCTTTCCATCATTACTATAATATAGCCGTTTGATGATGTGACGTTATCACTAAATTGCGATGATGGTTCATACACTACATGCCCATAAGTATGTGGACGGGGACATTGTCATGCTGAACCAGGAAAGGGCCTTCCCCAAACAAAGTTGGAAGCACAGAATCGCCTAGAATGTCATTGTTTGCTGTAGCATTAAGATTTCCCTTCACTGGAACTAAGGGGCCTAGCCCGAGCCATGAAAAACAGCCCCATTATTCCTCCTCCACCAAATTTTACAGTTGGCACTATGCATTGGGGCAGGTAGCCTTCTCCTGACATCCGCCAAACCCAGATTCGTCCGTCGGACTGCCAGATGGTGAAGCGTGATTTATCACTCTAGAGAACACGTTTCCACTGCTCCAGAGTCCAATGGCGGCGAGCTTTACACCACTCCAGCCGACGCTTGGCATTGTGCATGGTGATCTTAGGCTTGTGTGCGGCTGCTCGGCCATGGAAACCCATTTCATGAAGCTCCCGACGAACAGTTATTGTGCTGACGTTGCTTCCAGAGGCAGTTTGGAACTTGGTAGTGAGTGTTGCAACTGAGGACAGACGATTTCTACACGCTACGTGCTTCAGCACTCGGTGGTCCCGTTCTGTGAGCTTGTGTGGCCTACCACTTTGCGGCTGAGCTGTTGTTGCTCCTAGACGTTTCCACATTACAATAACAGCACTTACAGTTGACCGGGGCAGCTCTAGCAGGGTAGAAATTTGACGAACTGACTTGTTGGAAAGGTGGCATCCTATGACTGTGCCACGTTGAAAGTCACTGAGCTCTTCAGTAAGGCCATTCTACTGCCAATGTTTGTCTATGGAAATTGCATGGCTGTGTGTTCGATTTTATACACTTGTCAGCAACGGGTGTGGCTGAAATAGCCGAATCCACTAATTTGAAGGGGTGTCCACATACTTTTGTATATTCAGTGCATTTGGAAAGTATTCTTGACTTTTTCAAAATGTTGTTACGTTACAGCCTTATTCTAAAATTGATTTTTTTTTTATGTGCCCCATCAATCTACAGTTGAAGTCGGAAGTTTACATACACTTAGGTTGGAGTCATTAAAACTCGTTTTTCAACCACTCCACAAATTTCTTGTTAACAAACTATAGTTTTGGCAAGTCGGTTAGGACATCTACTTTGTGCATGACACAAGTAATTTTTCCAACAATTGTTTACAGACAGATTATTTCACTTATAATTCACTGTATCACAATTCCAGTGGGTCAGAAATGTACATACACTAAGTGCCTTTAAACAGCTTGGAAAATTCCAGACAATTATGTCATGGCTTTAGAAGCTTCTGATAGGCTAATTGACATAATTTGAGTCAATTGGAGGTGTACCTGTGGATGTATCTCAAGGCCTACCTTCAAACTCAGTGCCTCTTTGCTTGACATCATGGGAAAATCAAAAGAAATCAGCCAAGACCTCAGAAAAACATGTGTAGACCTCCACAAGTCTGGTTCATCCTTGGGAGCAATTTCCAAATGCCTGAAGGTACCACGTTCATCTGTACAAACAATAGTAAGCAAGTATAAACACCATGGGTCCACGCAGCCGTCATACCGCTCAAGATAGAGATTAACGTACTTTGGTGCGAAAAGTGCGAATCAATCCCAGAACAACAACAAAGGACCTTGTGAAGATGCTGGAGGAAACAGGTACAAAAGTATCTATATCCACAGTAAAACAAGTCCTATATCGACATTACCTGAAAGGCCACTCAGCAAGGAAGAAGCCACTGCTCCAAAACCGCCATATAAAAGCCAGGCTACGGTTTGCAACTGCACATGACTACAAAGATCGTACATTTTAGGGAAATGTCCTCTGGTCTGATGAAACAAAAATAGAACTGTTTGGCCATAATAACCATTGTTATGTTTGGAGGAAAAAGGGGGGACTTGCAAGCCGAAGAACACTATTCCAACCGTGAAGCACGGGGGTGGCAGCATCATGCTGTGGGGGTGCTTTGCTGCAGGAGGGACTGGTGCACTTCACAAAATAGATGGCATCATGAGGAAGGAAATTTATGTGGATATATTGAAGCAACATCTCAAGACATCAGTCAGGAAGTTAAAGCTTGGTCGCAAATGGGTCTTCCAA
Organism: Coregonus clupeaformis; assembly: GCF_020615455.1. Classification (NCBI taxonomy): domain Eukaryota; kingdom Metazoa; phylum Chordata; class Actinopteri; order Salmoniformes; family Salmonidae; genus Coregonus; species Coregonus clupeaformis. Next base: position 10,194,968 of record NC_059215.1, on the reverse strand, counting down.
ATGGACAATGACCCCAAGCATACTTCTAAAGTTGTGGCAAAATGGCTTAAGGACAACAAAGTCATGGTATTGGAGTGGCCATCACAAAGCCCTGACCTCAATCCTATTGAAAATATGTGGGAGGCCTATAAACCTGACTCAGTTACACCAGCTCTGTCAGGAGGAAAATTCACCCAACTTATTGTGGGAAGCTTGTGGAAGGCTACCCGAAACATTTGACCGAAGTTAAACAATTTAAAGGCAATGCTACCAAATACTAAATGAGTGTATGTAAACTTCTGACCCACTGGGAATGTGATGAAATAAATAAAAGCTGAAATAAATAATTATCTCTATTATTATTCTGACATTTCACATTCTTAAAATAAAGTGGTGATCCTAACTGACCTAAGACAGGGAATTTTTACTAGGTTTAAATGTCAGGAATTGTGAAAAACTGAGTTTAAATGTATTTGGCTAAGGTGTATGTAAACTTCCGACATCAACTGTACATACAAAACCCCATAATGACAAAGCAAAAACAGGTTTTTAGAAACTTTTGCAAATGTATTAAAATTTTAAAATGGAAATATCACTTTTGCATAAGAATTCAGACCCTTTACTCAGTACTTTGTTGAAGCACCTTTGGCAGCGATTACAGCCTTGAGTCTTCTTGGGTATGATGCTACAAGCTTGGCACACCTGTATTTGGGGAGTTTCTTCCATTCTTCTCTGCAGATCCTCTCAAGCTCTGTCAGGTTGCATGGCTGTGTGCTCAATTTTATACACCTGTCAGCAATGGGTGTGGCTGAAATAACCGAATCCACTAATTTGAAGGGGTGTCCACATACTTTAGTATATACAGTGTAGCTTACATAAACTAAAGTCTGTTGTTGTTCTCTCTGGATGGATGGTCAGTGGTGTTTTCCTTTGATCGGTCTTGAAAAGGATTGTATTATTCTATCACTATTGCTAAAGCATAAGGCATGGGTTACTCTCACCCCTGGTGTCTGTCGGTGAGCTCTATTGTGGAGACAGAACAAGGAAGAAGTGAGGGACAAGTGAGGGGTGAAGGACAGACAGGCAGAGGAGATAAAGGGGATGTAGTGTGAGAGGAGCCTGTTAAAGTGACCTGTGGTCAGTCACGTTGCAGATCAATAGAGTATCATGGTCTCTCATCGATGGCAGGGAGCTCATGTGGTTTTAAAGTCCCAGCCACTCTGACCTGTTGTGGACCCATGAGACATGCTGCTGCCCTCTGCAACACACGCTGACAGGCTGCCCATCAATAATGAATAAAGTGGGACACGAAGAACAGGCAGCAGGGGGCAACTAGCGAGGAGGTGACGGTGTGTTTCACACTGCAGACAATACATCTCTTCCCCACTCACTTCTCTACTCCTCTCCTCTCTGCTTCTCATCACATATTGTCAAAAGCACCCGCAGTGTCACACATCTCTTTCCCCAGAATGTCCCCCATCGGTTTCTAATCCGAAATAATAATATAATGCCATTTAGCAGACTCTTTTATCCAAAGCGACTTACAGTCGTGCGTGCATACATTTTTGTGTATGGGTGGTCCCGGGGATCGAACCCACTACCTTGGCATTACATGCGCCGTGCTCTACCAGCTGAGCTACAGAATCTGAGGTGAACCGAGTTATGTTGGGACCTTATGAGTGTAGCCTACCTGTAGCACCACAGAGGTCCTCAGTCAGTAGCAGCACTGTAACAGGACTACAGGAGGCTCATCCATCAAACATGAGGCTCTGATGTCATCTGTGCGATGGCCACCCTCATGATTTATACAACGTTTTACTCATATATCCGTTGTGTCTAAGTGTATTATGTAAACACAGTCATACACAGTTATACCATGGGAAAAACATGGAGTTATCAAGTAACAACAAGGCCGACTTCAAATGCCATCATCCATAGGCAGCGTGTGAGTTTCAAGTTTGGGGAAGCAATTTCTTCACCATTTGCAGACTAATGTAAGATAGGCTACTATTCTTAATGTGATGAGTAGATTGCATAGTCATAATTTAGGCTAATAATATAAGTCAGTCACTGTAAGCAAACCAGACAGTTCTGAACAATGCATACCTGAGCGCGTAGTGACATAGAGTAGCACTAAGAGGTTTCTTCTCCTTTCTTTGCACGGGAAAAATGTGGCCTTTTATAAACACATTTCATGCAATTCTACTACACTTAATATGACTGGAGACATAAGCAACATCTTTTTTTATATGACACAAATTAGTAAGTAGGCTACTCTGCTGACGCTGACAAACAGATCAGTAGAAATGACCTTGTCTTGAGTGCAACCATCTACTGTAGGCCTATGAAAAAGGGAGACACAAATTGTACAGTATGACGTCCATCTAGCCTGGAGGAGGAAATTATTGTCCCCCCAAAAAACGCTTAAAACAATCCACAGCTCATTTTTTAAAATAACCTAATGATACTCTGTGGCCAAATCATGCTTTCTGGTATTCTGAATGATTTTATTCATTTATGTATAGGCACGAGTCATTCAAAAGCTAATTTTGGCAAATTTATTCAACTTACTTTAGGGGAAGCTTATCTTATCCTAGCCTATTGGATTCACTGCCTTTGCCGACATCAATGTAAAAGTAACCTGTGCATAAAACAGCTGGCATGCTTACAAGGCCGAGTTCAAATGCTAACATCAAATTCAAAGCAATCGATGCACTGCCTAAACGGCTGACCGGCAAAGCAAACTGTCTGGCACTGTCTCTGCTCTCTGCTTTCTTAAAGTGAGAGAAAGGCGCGGAGGCTGGCAGTTACTCTCCGAAAGCCAGCCAAGCAATAGGCTAAACAGCCTTCGCATTTTAATCGGGATTGGAATGATTTGTCAACTTTTTTGTTGCCTACTTTAAATAGGGTATGGCAACTGCCCTGGGTGTGGGTATGAGCTGAGATGAGGAGAGGAGGACAGTGAAAGAGGATGTTCAGAGAGTTATCATCAGTAGCCTAGAAACCTTAGGTTGTTTTTTCATGTGTGATATTGTGCAACCCATGTTTAGATATGGCTGGGAGACAGACATGAAAAGGCCATCTGTGTCCTCCTGTGTGATGTGGCAGCCAGCGTGGTGTCCCTATCTTTTGGTGTTTAACTGTGTGGCTTTGTCACCAACTTTTGTGTCCAAACTGTCCATGTTTTCCACTCCATAAAAGGAGCACTGGTTCTAGTGGTGCACTGTGGTAAGTCGCAGACTATTTATACAGTAAATGGGAACACAGACCTACAATAGAGACTGGGTGTGTGAGTTTCTGCTTGCAGTTGTGTGACTAACTACAGTAGTCTGCCCGGTGTTATACATTTGTGTGCTGTATGTATAAAGTAGATTCATTGTAACACACACTTGTAGCATTATGGTCATGATGACTGTCTGTCACTCACAGCCCACAATGCATCTACACCCACCTAAACGTTGTTAACGGTCAATCCATCGTCATGGCAACTATGCTCCTCATCCCATGAACTGCCTCCCCGCCCACATAGGTCTCACGGCAACTGTCACTATGCAACCCCCTCCTCCTTCTCAGTTTCTCCATTTGTGAGGATGCGGGGGCAGAGAAAGAAAGGAGGATTAGAAAACCTGGAGTGAGAGATGATGATACAGACAGAAAAAATATGATTTATTAGTAGAGTGGAGATGTTGAGGTAGAGAGTGGATTTCAGCAAAGCTTGAGATCTGGACAGAGCTGCTAACGGATATTACATTCTTAGAGAAGTCTGATTAAACATCAATAGAGTAAAAGGAAGTTGTCTTTATACACAAGGTACATCAGTACAGTATATCTTGTAGTTCAAACACAAGTTTAGATACAATACATAATACAGTTAAAACACAAGGTACGTCAATACAGTACCTCTTATAGTGTAAACACAAGGTACATCAATACATCATATAGTTCAAACACAAAATATATCAATACAGTATCTCTTATAGTTCAAACACAAAGTACATCAATACAGTACCTCTAATAGTTCAAACACATGGGTCATCAATGTGAAGTATAGTACAAATGTAACAGATGTACACTTATTGGCCACTACCATTTCTCAAGTAACAAAATCCACATTCCAACTGAAATCTTTATCTGAACTGAGCTGCAGTAAGGTGAACATTCCAGCAGGGGTCAGAGATGTATCGCTGTACAGCTGGCTCCATTACATAACATGCTACGGTCCCCTGTGTTCAAACGGCCTTTCACAGTATTGTGGCCTTGTTTCACCCTCTTTATCAGGGAATGTTTATTTCTCGATACAGAAAATGCTGTTAAAAACCACTATGACGTGTGTACACTGATTCCTCTCCCCTGATGTTCTGATTGCTAAGGTGTTGTAACATCAACACTCTGTTGCTATTGCACAAAGAACATAGTATTCTCAACCTCAACTAATGTGTCTACTGTGGCTGTGTAAGGATCATTGGTGTTCTGTTTCCATAGTCCTCCAAAGTGTTCCTTCCTCCCTGTCATATATTTTCTGTCAGCTCCACACCAACACAGGAAACCACTGCTTCTCAGGGGAAGAGAATGAGATAAACAGGAAAAAGGAGGACCAAAAAGAGAGAGAAAGAACATACGTTTTCCAAATTGTTGTACCCTAGTCCTACAGAACATGTTGTAACCACTTAGGTATTTTAAAATGACGTTTGCCTGCCTCATAGTCTGAAGATAGCTTTCACCACATACATTTGCATACTGCCAGTTTTAGTTTCCCTGTGACTCTGCTCTGTCATTATGTTTTCTTCAGGGATTGAGAAAGAACCATAGGGCAGCGCCTGGACAGAGGGGGTGTGGCAGGGAAGGAAGTCGAGGCAGGGGCATGTGACTGTGGTGAAGTGGTTACTCACTGACTGACTGGCTGACTGGACTGGCTGACTGTTGCTACATGGGATAGAGAGCAGGACAGTGGAGTAGCTGTTGGATTACCTGGTAGATCAGGCCTGAGAAGACTGTTGGGCTTTACTGTATATGAGAGGCTGCTTGCTTAGGCTGTTTCTGTTTCTACATGCCTATGTGTTGTCTATCTCTATTTATTTTGTGCAGTAGTTCATTATGTAGGTTACATCAGACACGTGTGTGTTGTAGTACTGTACAGGCCTAGTAGAAGAAGTTAACGTTTATATGTATAAGTGGTTGTTTCATAATCTATTGTATTTGTCAATAGTACAGTCCTATGCATGCATGCGTGTGAGCTTATTGTAAAGACCAGGTCTTTCCGGTCAGGTATGGAGTTAGTGGCAGTGGAGTGTGTTTATGGCTAATGACTGCCGTAATGTGAAAATACCTGTTATTTTCCTGTATGACAGAGAGAGAATGTGAGACAGAAAGAGAGAAAGACTCGCTGCTAAAAAGACAAAGAAATAGTGAGAGAGAGAGAGAGAGAGAGAGAGATAGAAAGAGAGAGAGAGAGAGAGAGGGCAGAGACCCTGTCACCTGCAGGACTTTGGTTCACAAGGCAGGAAACTTCACTTGATTCTGTCAGCTCCAGTGGAAGGAACATTGTTTTGAAGGAATGGGTCATGCTGATCACATGTTGTTTTATAACCATCGGTGTGACTGAAAGGTTTGCTGCACATAAAAAAATATTTAGAATAGCTCGAGTCAATTATGATCTTTGTTGTGGTGAGAAGCTAAGTACAAAGTGCCAGTGTGTGAATGTGTGTGAGTAAGTTTGGTCCTCTTCCATCATTTTTATTTGTCATTTAGCAGACGCTCTTATCCTGAGCGACTTACAGGAGCAATTAGGGTAAAGTGCCTTGCTCAAGGGCACATTGACAGAATTTTCACCTAGTCGGCTCAGGGATTAGAACCAGCGACCTTTCGGTTACTGGCACTACGCTCTTAACCACTAAGCTACCTGCCGCCCCAGCTACACAGGTCTAATATGTACATGTATGTGACTTACCTGTTAGTGACAATACATCTGTGTTTGGGGCTGGAGATCGTTTGGGGCTGGAGATTACTGGGCCAGGGTGTGCCCCCTTTTCATCAAGCCCTTTCCCCTCTCATTCATCCTTCTGTCCCCAGTGTGGAAGCAGAAACCCAGTGTGTGGAGCCGCCAGGGGCCCACTCAGACGGCCCCTACAGCCAGACCACAGCGTACCTGCGTGGCACCGAGCGCTACAGTGACAACAATAGGGGTCCTGGTCCTCCAGGCCCCCGGGGGCTTCCGTGTGTGGCCCCTCCCAGCTCGGCTAGCCTTGCCTGGGCACTGCGAACACGTCATCAGCCTGCCAGTCTGGCCCTCCGCAAGCAGGAGGAGGAGGAGAACAAGAGGTGCAAGGCCAGTCTCTCTGACAGCTATGAGCTCTCTACTGACCTACAGGACAAGAAGGTACATGTAGGCCTGCCGTGAGGTGTGGTTACAGTTGAGTGAGAGAGAAAGTGAAAGAGAAAGAGAAAGAACAAGCGTGATAACATGCATTACTGGCAGTGAGTGTTGTGGTAGCCCTGTCTATAACTGCTCTGTCCCCTGTTCTGTCTCCTCTTCCAGGTGGAGATGTTGGAGAGGAAGTACGGTGGCTCCTTCGTGAGCCGCAGAGCAGCCCGGACCATCCAGACAGCCTTCCGCCAGTATCGTATGAACAAGAACTTTGAGCGCCTCCGCAACTCGGCTTCCGAGAGCCGCATGACGCGACGCATCATCCTGTCCAACATGCGGCTGCAGTACTCGTTTGACGACCGCCAGGCGCAGCAGCAGGGGGCCGGAACACAGACAAACTTCACACACAGTGTGGGCATTGGCCCTCCTCATTCACCTGACACAGAGCGGACAGGAGACTACACACACCTGGAAGACTCCTTCTCCAAACAGGTCAGTCAGACAGCTGGTTCTTTAACTAGAGCAGTAATATGTTGAATCGTGTGGCTGGTTAAATTAATCCTCAGTTGAAGATTCTATTCTATTATATTCCTGTTGGAGTCTTTGTTTTGTCACACTGCCGGTTGAGTATCTGTACCTTATTACTGTACTGAGCTTCCTTTCACTATGTACAGGTGAAGTCCCTGGCTGACTCCATAGATGACGCCCTGACCTGCCGTGGCGGGCGGGATGACTCCCAAGAGGGCAGCAGGGAGGGTGGAGGCATCAGTGATGACTTTGGGGAGTGTGTGTGGAGCAGCAGCAGTAACCCCTCATCCCGGAGAGGCCTGGGTGAGAGATCCCGGGGAGGGGGAGGAGGCCTCAGCATGCACGGAGACAGCACAGCCACCTCCTACAGTGATGTCACTCTATACATGGATGACTGTATGCCCTCCTCGCCCCTGTCTCTGGACCGGACCCCCAGCAGCACAGACACAGAGTACTGGGGCCCCAGGGGAGGCGTGGGGGGCCGTGAGGACAGCAGGGATACTGAGGGAGGGGGTAGTAGTAATAGCCGTCGCAGCACCCCCTGCACGGAGTGTCGAGACTACCGTCTAAGGGGCGCCCACCTGCCCCTGCTCACAATCGAGCCCCCCAGCGACAGCTCCGTGGACACTAGCGACCGTTCGGACCGTGGGTCCCTCAGCAGACAGATCTACGAGCAGGAGCCAGCGGGAGGAGCAGGCTCTCCTCAGGGAACACTCAAACACTCCCCTAACACTCCCCGCCCTGTCTCCACAGTCGCAGCGCAGGGCCAGACCCGGGCCCCTGGCCGGGGCCCCCCCCTGCCCACTCACATCCCCCACCACGTGGCACACCACCATCACCACCACCCTCACCACCACCACCAGTACCCAGACACCCCCTCGTCCTCCTCCTCCCCCCAGCAGCCCCCCACCACCCCCCTGTCCTCCTCCTCCTCTGCTGCGCTGCCCCCTGGTGGCCTTGAGCAGCCCTGTCTGTCTGACGGGGACAACGACTCTCTCAACTCCACCACCAACTCCAACGAGACAGTTAACTGCAGCTCTGGCTCCTCATCTCAGGACAGCCTGAGGGAGCCCCTACCCCCTCTGGGCAAGCAGACCTACCAGAGAGAGAGTAGACACAGCTGGGACTCACCGCCATTCAACAACGATGTGGTGCAAAGACGCCAGTACCGCATCGGACTCAACCTATTCAACAAGTAAGACATTTGCAATCCATTAATATTTTACATTTAAACTACATAAAACAAACAGCCACATATCACAATCATAGAAAGTAAAACTTTCAAAATAGGAAAAGTAGGAAGTCAGGATATAGTGTCACCGGGAGGGTAAGGGGAGTCGTTCTCTTTGTTGTGACTTGTCATTTTCTGATTGGTCTCTCTGGTTCTCAGGAAGCCAGAGAAAGGGATCCAGTACCTGATTGAGCGAGGATTTGTGTCCGACACTCCGGTTGGGATCGCTCGCTTCATTCTAGAGAGAAAGGGCCTGAGCAGACAGATGATTGGAGAATTCCTCGGCAACCGGCAAAAACAGTTCAACAAGGACGTACTGGAGTAAGTCTGGGAATGGAGGAGATACATTTCTATAAATCTATTCTATCCTTTTATTTTTAATTTTAGGGTGTTACTAGTAGTTAAGGTTCTTGCTAATATGTACACTGAACGAAAATATAAACGCAACATACAACAATTTCAAAGATTTTACTGAGTTACAGTTCATATAAGGAAATAATTCAATTTAAATAAATTCATTAGGCCCTAATCTATGGATTTCACATGACTGGGAATACAGATATGCATCTGTTGGTCACAGATACCCAAAAACAAAAGTAGGGGCGTGGATCAGAATACCAGTCAGTATCTGGTGTGACCACCATTTGCCTCATGCAGCACGACACATCTCCTTCGCATAGAGTTGATCAGGCTGTTGATTGTGGCCTGAATGTTGTCCCACTTCTCTTCAATGGCTGTGCGAAGTTGCTGGATATTGGCGGGAACTGCAACATGCTGTCATACACGTCGATCCAGAGCATCCCAAACATGCTCAATGGATTACATGTCTGGTGAGTATGCAGGCCATGGAAGAACTGGGACATTTTCAGCTTCCAGGAATTGTGTACAGATCCTTGCGACATGGGGCCGTGCATTATCATGCTGAAACAGATGATGGAGGCGGATGAATGGCACGATAATGGGCCTCAGGAGCTCGTCATGGTATCTCTGTGCATTCAAATTGCCATCGATAAAATGCAATTGTGTTCGTTGTCCGTAGCTTATTTTGTGCTCACAATTTGAGAGAAATAAGCTTTTTGTGCGTCATGAAACATGGGATCAACACTTTACATGTTGCATTTTATATTTTTGTTCAGTATATTTTATCGATTTATTTAATTAAGATGAAGGGAGGAGGGGTTTTTTTCAATTGGAGAGGATACATGATCTATTCTTTCCTTTTTCTCTTGTATTCAAGATTTTGGAGTATTATTGTCAGTTAATGTTTTGCTGATATTGATTGCTTTGGTTGGTTTCTGTGTTTTGGCTTTGAATTGTTAGTGCTGGTCTCTTTTCGTGCTCATTTTGTTTTGTTTTTCTAGTTCTGGGCCTTTTCTTTGTTTCTACTGCCCACATCCATCAGGCGTTTAGATTTAGGTTGGGTGGCATCCGGGGTACAAACGTGGTTAAGTATGGGACAGGTGGAGTGTATTGCACTCAGTGGTTAGAAAAGTGATGAAGGTGCAAGATGTACGATTCTGGGAGGGGGTGTTAGGGCTTTTCTCGAGATGGGGGAAACTCTTTATGGGAGAGACAATGGAGGACAGTTACATACATTGGAAATCTCAGGTACAGCTACGGTGCATTCGGAAAGTATTCAGACCCCTTTACTTTTTCCACATTTTGTTACGTTACAGCCTTACTCTAAAATTGATGAAATAGTTGTTTTCCCTCATCAATCTACACACAATACCCCATAATGACAAAGCAAAAACAGGTTTTTAAGAAATACAAAACTGAAATATTACATTTACATAAGTTTTCAGACCATTTAGTCAGTACTTTGTTGAAGCACCTTGGCAGCGATTACAACCTTGAGTCTTCTTGGGTATGACGCTACAAGCTTGGCACACCTGTATTTGGGGAGTTTCTCCCATTCTTCTCTGCAGATCATCGCTGCACAGCTATTTTCAGGTTCAAGTCCGAGTTCTGGCTGGGCCACTCAAGGACATTCAAAGACTTGTCCCGAAGCCACTCCTGCGTTGACTTGGTTGTGTGCTTAGGGTCATTGTCCTGTTGGAAGGTGAACCTCCAGCCCCAGTCTGAGGTCCTGAGCGCACTGGAGCAGGTTTTCATCAAGGATCTCTGTACTTTGTTCCATTCATCTTTCCCTTGATCCTGACTAGTCTCCCAGTCCCTGCCACTGAAAAACATCCCCACGGCATGATGCTGCCACCACCATGCTTCAGGGATGGTGTTAGGTTTCCTCCAGATGTGACGCTTGGCATTCAGGCCAAAGAGTTCAATTTTGGTTTCATCAGACCAGAGAATCTTGTTTCTCATGGTCGGAGTCTTTTGGTGCCTTTAGGCAAACTCAAAAAATTATAAAAACCTGTTTTCGCTTTGTCATTATGGGGTATTGTGTAGATTGATGATTTTTTATTTTTTTAATCCATTTTAGAATAAGGCTACGTAGCAAAATGTGGAAAAAGTCAAGGTGTCTGAATACTTTCCGAATGCACTGTATATCTAGCAGCTTTATCATCATGGTACTTTTTGGCAGTAATTTTACAGGCATGAATTATGGTAAGTATAATTGAAACTTGTATCTCATTATGGTAAGTGGTGAAATAAATATAGCTAGTTATAATTGTAATGGCTTAGCAGATTGTAAGAAAAGACGATCAGTCTTTACCTGACTAAAAGAGAAGGAATATAATACAGTTGTGTAGTTTTTTTGCGCCTTGCTCGAGGGGCGCTGTACTACTATGGCTGACCCTGTAAAACAACACATTTCACTGCACGTCTCTGGTGTATGTGGCAATAAAAACATATTTTGGGGGGATATCAAAATGGGGCTTAGGGGGTGGGCATGGTGGGGGCGTGGCCATGGGCGTGGCCAATGGTGCGGTCAAACATTTTTTAGACTCATTTCCTGCAATTCTACACATTTTGCCATGTGGCGTAGATAACCTTTTGCAGTTTTAAAGCACATTTCCTGCAATTCTACACATTTTGCCATGAGGCTGAGAGAAAAATGTGCAGTTTTAAATCAAATTTCCTTAAATTCTACACATCTTGCCATGGGGCTGAGAGGAAATGTGCAGTGTTAAAGCAAATTTCCTGCAGTTCTACACATTTTAAAGCACATTTCCTGCAATTCTACACATTTTGCCATGAGGCTGAGAGAAAAATGTGCAGTGTTAAAGCACATTTCCTGCAATTCTACACATTTTGCCATGAGGCTGAGAGAAAAATTTGCAGTTTTAAATAAAATTTCCTTCAATTCTACACATCTTGCCATGGGGCTGAGAGGAAATGTGCAGTGTTAAAGCAAATTTCCTGCAGTTCTACACATTTTGCCATGGCTTATGTTATATTTTTTAGTCATTTAGCAGACGTTCTCATCCAGAGCAACTTAAAGGAGCATTTAGGGTTAAGTGCCTTGCTCAAGGGCACATCGACAGAATATTCACCTAGTCGGCTCGGGGATTCAAACCAATTACATTTTAGTCAACCAGCAACTTTTCAATTACTGGCCCAACGCTCTTAACCACTAGGCTACCTGCCGCCCCGGCTTATGCTGTCTGAGTGACTCAAACATTATAACAAAATAATTTATTTGGAACGTTAAGCCAGACAAAGTTCAACTTGCCTATTTATATGATGAATATGAGTTTGGGGGGCTGAAATTATTAAATATTAAAGCATTAAACCTCTCACTAAAAGCTTCACTCATACAAAAGTTATACTTAAACCTAAACTGGTCCTCCAGTAGATTACTAAGAAATGCTGTTTAAATATTTACAATATTTACAACTTCTCACATTCGGTTAATTGAAACAAGCCATACAAAGCTGGTTACAATTTCAATTTCATCCTCCAGATAAGACAGAACAAATATTACAACAAATATTATGGTTAAACTCAAATATACTGATTGATAAAAATAAATAAAAAAGCATTCTTTATGGATTTTATTTCATTGTATTATATTTATTAATGATATTATGAATAGGAATGGTGGAGTTATGTCACACATGCAGCTATCCAAAAATATATGGGAATGTTTGCTCAATCCAAAGTTACAACCAACACCAGCATTACCGCAGAAATGGAGGAGGCATGTGGAAGGGGGAGAAGGTAGGGAACTTGTCTGTCTGCACTATATTAAAGACCAAAATTGAGGGGGAAATATTGGCATAAATAGAAATATAAACCAGTTTCATTTGAGGACCAAAATGTTGACAGCTGTGCCATAAAGGTTGCAAAATAGCTGGGAAGAGATTTTCCATGTACCGATTCCAGGCACATGGTGTATGAACTGAAAAACACATGATTCAACACTTCGCATTTTTCAATTGAAATTATTGTACAAAATTCTTGCCACCAACAGAATGTTATATGCAGTATATACAGTGGCTTGCAAAAGTATTCACACCCTTGGCATTTTTCCTATTTTGTTGCCTTACAACCTGGAATTAAAATTGATTTTTGGGGGGTTTGTATCATTTGATCTACACAACATGCCTACCACTTTGAAGATGCAACATCTTTTTTATTGTGAAACAAACAAGAAATAAGACCAAAAAAACAGAAAACTTGAGCGTGCATAACTATTCACCCCCCCAAAGTCAATACTTTGTAGAGCCACCTTTTGCAGCAATTACAGCTGCAAGTCTCTTGGGGTATGTCTCTATAAGCTTGGCACATCTTGCCACAGGGATTTCTGCCCATTCTTCAAGGCAAAACTGCTCCAGCTCCTTCAAGTTCAAATCAAATCAAATCAAATTTTATTGCTCACATGCGCCGAATACAACAGGTGCAGATATTACAGTGAAATGCTTACTTACAGCCCTTAACCAACAGTGCATTTATTTTAAACAAAAAATAAAAAGTAAAAATAAAACAACAACAAAAAAAAGTGTTGAGAAAAAAAAGAGCAGAAGTAAAATAAAGTGACAGTAGGGAGGCTATATATACAGGGGGGTACCGTTGCAGAGTCAATGTGAGGGGGCACCGGCTAGTTGAGGTAGTTGAGGTAATATGTACATGTGGGTAGAGTTAAAGTGACTATGCATAAATACTTAACAGAGTAGCAGCAGCGTAAAAAGGATGGGGTGGGGGGGCAGTGCAAATAGTCCGGGTAGCCATGATTAGCTGTTCAGGAGTCTTATGGCTTGGGGGTAGAAGCTGTTGAGAAGTCTTTTGGACCTAGACATGGCACTCCGGTACCGCTTGCCGTGCGGTAGCAGAGAGAACAGTCTATGACTAGGGTGGCTGGAGTCTTTGACAATTTTGAGGGCCTTCCTCTGACACCGCCTGGTATAGAGGTCCTGGATGGCAGGAAGCTTTGCCCCAGTGATGTACTGGGCCGTACGCACTACCCTCTGTAGTGCCTTGCGGTCAGAGGCCAAGCAGTTGCCATACCAGGCGGTGATGCAACCAGTCAGGATGCTCTCGATGGTGCAGCTGTAGAATTTTTTGAGGATCTGAGGACCCATGCCAAATCTTTTCAGTCTCCTGAGGGGGAATAGGCTTTGTCGTGCCCTCTTCACGACTATCTTGGTGTGTTTGGACCATGATAGTTCGTTGGTGATGTGGACACCAAGGAACTTGAAGCTCTCAACCTGTTCCACTACAGCCCGTCGATGAGAATGGGGGCGTGCTCAGTCCTCTTTTTTTTCCTGTAGTCCACAATCATCTCCTTTGTCTTGGTCACGTTGAGGGAGAGGTTGTTGTCCTGGCACCACACGGCCAGATCTCTGACCTCCTCCCTATAGGCTGTCTCATCGTTGTCGGTGATCAGGCCTACCACTGTTGTGTCGTCGGCAAACTTAATGATGGTGTTGGAGTCGTGCCTGGCCATGCAGTCATGGGTGAACAGAGAGTACAGGAGGGGGACTGAGCACGCACCCCTGAGGGGCCCCCGTGTTGAGGATCAGTGTGGCAGATGTGTTGTTACCTACCCTTACCACCTGGGGGCGGCCCGTCAGGAAGTCCAGGATCCAGTTGCAGAGGGAGGTGTTTAGTCCCAGGATCCTTAGCTTAGTGATGAGCTTAGAGGGCACTATGGTGTTGAATGCTGAGCTGTAGTCAATGAATAGCATTCTCACGTAGGTGTTCCTCTTGTCCAGGTGGGAAAGGGCAGTGTGGAGTGCAATAGAGATTGCATCATCTGTGGATCTGTTGGGACGGTATGCAAATTGGAGTGGGTCTAGGGTTTCTGGGATAATGCTGTTGATGTGAGCCATGACCAGCCTTTCAAAGCACTTCATGGCTACAGACGTCAGTGCTACGGGTCGGTAGTCATTTAGGCAGGTTATCTTAGAGTCCTTGGGCACGGCGACTATGGTGGTCTGCTTGAAACATGTTGGTATTACAGACTCAGTCAGGGACATGTTGAAAATGTCAGTGAAGACACTTGCCAGTTGGTCAGCACATGCTCGGAGTACACGTCCTGGTAATCCGTCTGGCCCTGCGGCCTTGTGAATGTTGACCTGCTTAAAAGTCTTACTCACATCGGCTACGGAGAGCGTGATCACATAGTCATCCGGAACAGCTGGTGCTCTCATGCATGCTTCAGTGTTGCTTGCCTCGAAGCGAGCATAGAAGTGGTTTAGCTCGTCTGGTAGGCTTGTGTCACTGGGCAGCTCGCGGCTGTGCTTCCCTCTGTAGTCTGTAATAGTTTTCAAGCCCTGCCACATCCGACGAGCGTCAGAAGTTGGATGGTGTACAGCAATCTTTAAGTCACACCACAGATTCTCAATTGGATTGAGGTCTGGGCTTTGACTAGGCCATTCCAAGACATTTAAATGTTTCCCCTTAAACCACTCGAGTGTTGCTTTAGCAGTATGCTTAGGGTCATTGTCCTGCTGGAAGGTGAACCTCCGTCCCAGTCTCAAATCTCTGGAAGACTGAAACAGGTTTCCCTCAAGAATTTCCCTGTATTTAGCGCCATCCATCATTCCTTCAATTCTGACCAGTTTCCCAGTCCCTGCTGATGGAAAACATCCCCACAGCATGATGCTGCCACCACCATGTGGGGATGGTGTTCTCTGGGTGTTGGGTTTGCGCCAGACATAGCGTTTTCCTTGATGGGCAAAAAGCTCAATTTTAGTCTCATCTGACCAGAGTACCTTCTTCCATATGTTTGGGGAGTCTCCCACATGCCTTTTGGCGAACACCAAACGTGTTTGCTTATTTTTTTCTTTAAGCAATGGCTTTTTTCTGGCCACTCTTCCGTAAAGCCCAGCTCTGTGGAGTGTACGGCTTAAAGTGGTCCTATGGACAGATACTCCAATCTCCGCTGTGGAGCTTTGCAGCTCCTTCAGGGTTATCTTTGGTCTCTTTGTTGTCTCTCTTTGTACCCTCCTTGCCTGGTCCATGAGTTTTGGTGGGCGGCCCTCTCTTGGCAGGATCTGTACTTCTCCACAACTTTGTCCCTGACCTGTTTGGAGAGCTCCTTGGTCTTCATGGTGCCGCTTGCTTGGTGGTGCCCCTTGCTTAGTGGTGTTGCAGACTCTGGGGCCTTTCAGAACAGGTGTATATATACTGAGATCATGTGACACTTAGATTGCACACAGGTGGACTTGATTTAACTAATTATGTGACCTCTGAAGGTAATTGGTTGCACCAGATCTTATTTAGGGGCTTCATAGCAAAGGGGGTGAATACATAGGCACGCACCACTTTTCCGTTATTTATTTTTTAGTACTTTTTTTCATTTCACTTCACCAATTTGGACTATTTTGTGTATGTCCATTACATGAAATCCAAATAAAAATCCATTTAAATTACAGGTTGTAATGCAACAAAATAGGAAAAGCGCCAAGGGGGATGAATACTTTTGCAAGGCACTGTATGTAAAATGTAAGTAAAATGTACTGTATGTGTAACAAAAGTGTAAAACAAAAATGTAAAACTTTTGTCCTCCGAAGCGGGGGGGTGTAGGGGATGATGGATGGGCCAATTAAAAGTTGTATTTAAAAAAGTCCTTGGAGAGGCTACTTTTACAGTGTTGACTGTGTGTGTTGTAGTTGTGTGGTGGACGAGATGGACTTCTCGGGGATGGACCTTGACGATGCTCTGAGGAAGTTCCAGGCCCAGATCAGAGTTCAAGGAGAAGCCCAGAAAGTAGAGAGGCTCATAGAGGCTTTCAGGTGTGTATACTGTATTCCTGTTTACGTGTTCAATAGTCTTGCTTTGCCAAACTCATGGTTCTATTGCGTTGTTAGAGTGATAGAGAATGTGTGTTGTTTTAGGAAGTCCCTCTGAAATCTACTCTACTACTCTCTCTTTTAAGATTTTATAACATATTCTTCTTTCTCCCCAGTCAGCGGTACTGTGTGTGTAACCCAACGCTGGTCCGCCAGTTCCAGAACCCAGACACAATCTTCATCCTGGCCTTCGCCATCATCCTCCTCAACACGGATATGTACAGCCCCAACGTTAAGGCAGAGAGGAAAATGAAGATAGAGGACTTCATCAAGAACCTCAGAGGTGCCGTTGGAACAAACACATCCATACACATGCGCACAAACAAAATACTCACGTAACATTAAACTTAGCATATGGCTCCCCTTGGTGTTGGGAGAAATACAATTCTCAGGCTGGCCCCCAGACTATAATGTAGCAGCGTACTGTGATCAATTATGACTATTGCCACTGCATTTGTCTCATCCTTTTGGCTTGTATGAGTTCATGGTCATGACTCATGCCCCTCATACCTCCCAGATAATGCAAGTCTTGAGTCTTTCAATCAAAGAGTTATTTCAATCAAATTAGCAAAATAATTGAATACAGCAGGAACTAGACTGGTGCATTTATACATGAACACATAACAGCCTCTCTCTTTCCCTGCATGTATTTTAGGAGTGGACAACGGCCAGGACATTCCCAGGGACCTGTTGGTTGGGATCTACCAGCGCATCCAGAAGTGGGAGCTAAGGACCAATGACGACCACGTGTCCCAAGTGCAGGCAGTGGAGAGAGTCATAGTAGGCAAAAAGCCTGTGAGTTGTCTGGGCTTGAAATGTAACTGTAGCCCCGTGTCATGTACCTGTTTAGCTTGCGAGGAGCTGTGTAGTACTAGCTGTTGTTGCTATGTGTTACAGCTTTGCCAAGCTGTAATACTAGTTCATTCTTTGTGTTACTGCTCAGCCTTAAGGAGATTTAATACTAAACTAGTTTTATTTTTGTGTTTTGTGTAGGTGATGTCTCTGCCACATCGCAGGCTGGTATGCTGCTGTCAGCTCTATGAGGTGCCTGACCCCAACCGACCCCAGAGGACAGGAGTTCACCAACGGGAGGTCTTCCTGTTCAATGACCTGCTGGTGGTAAGGCTTCCTGTAACACATCCTCATCACAATGGGAACTCCTATGAGAGCCTCCTACTATGGCTATGTAAAGTTGGAGACCACCAGGCTATCCTAAACAATGATTTCCTCTTTTCCCCTACCTTAACAACCATATCTTCTCCATGTGCTTCCTCAGGTGACTAAGATTTTCCAGAAGAAGAAGACTTCTGTGACGTACAGTTTCAGACAGTCCTTCCCTCTAGTGGAGATGCAAGTCCACATGTTCCAGAACTCCTGTGAGACCCTGTTCCCTTCTCTGCCTGCTCCTCATATTCTTTACTCAACTTAACCATCCATCTAGATACTACATTAACTGTCTCCTCTGTACACTAGGAAACCCTTTTGCTCCCTTCACTCTGTGTGTGTGTGTGTATCTATATGTCTATGCCTGTCATCATAGATCATAAAGTTAACAGCCATATGATACATTTTGTGTTTTTATGTTCCTCTCTGTCTGTCACCCAGACTACCTCCACGGTATCCGCCTGACCTCAGCGGTGCTGGGTGGGGAGAGTAAGATCCTTATCGTGTTCATGGCACCCAGTCAGCAGGACCGCACCCGCTTTGTCAGTGACCTGAGAGAGAGTATAGCTGAGGTGCAGGAGATGGAGAAGTACAGAGTAGAGTGTGAGTACACCTCCCCCTGTTGGTCATTATGGGGAACTACGGCTGTTTGTGTATTGGTGTGTGGCTCCATGGTGTAACAGAGTGGCTATTGCTTTCCTGTATCTTACCCTGTCCACCTGTAAGTGAAAAACAGGAAGAAAGACAGTGATATTAACTATTTCTAATGTCAATCTCTCTTTCGATCTCTCCCTCTCTCTCTCCTTCTCTACGTAGCTGAGTTGGAGAAGCAGAAAGGCGTGATGCGGACTGGCCTGCTGACCGGCTTGGTTGTAGGCGGAGTGGGGGTGAAGGGTGAGGTGGTGAACGGCACCCTGGGAAGGCCCAGTCTAGATGACAACTACTCTGCAGGAGAGGGACTGAAACGCTCCGCGCTCAGCTCATCTCTCCGAGACCTATCAGACGGAGGTGAGACACATACACACACATACACACACACACACACATACACACACATGCGCGCACACACACACACACACACATACACACACACAGACACACAAACCAACACACATACACACACTCATACACACACATATAAACACACACACACACACATAAACACATACACACACAAACCACTCCCTCTTGAAAATGGTGTCTTATTCTAATAAAATACTCTCACTAATCCTGCCGATTGATAGAGATATGCAATATGCTATTTTTACTGACTGACTGGGTTCTTTATAAGAATTAACAGAAATTCTTCAGACACTAGAGTCTAGACACTGAGAGGGTACCCTACCCATGGGACTGCTTGAGATTCTTCCCTTGCTTCGCCTCCTGGTTGCATCGTGTTCTATTTCCTCTGGCACATGAATACACAGTATCTGCTGCATCTCTGCAAGCTCACTCTGAAACATTCTGTTACTGTATTTCCCCTCTTCCGCAACCTGCCTCTTCCTGGCTGGGTGCAGGGAAACGTGGTCGCAGTAACAGTGTTGGCTCCCTCGACAGTACCATGGAAGTAAGTCTGAATGGACTAACTGAATTGTGCACCTTCCCCTTTAATGCGTATCCCTCAAGCAAAGCCATCCTAGTACATACCTTTAATAGAGCCATAAATGTGTCATTCCCCTGGTCCTTGACCCTGACCCCTCATTAGCAGGCTCTCTGTGTGACGTGTGTGACTGACGTGTGTGACTGACGTGTGTGACTGACGTGTGTGACGGATGTGTGCATGTGTGTGTTCTGGAATGTGTTTTGTATGACCTGTATGGCATGTTCTTGTTCTCAACTCTTGTTCTTCTCCATTCTTGCATTGTTTGTTTGTTTCATTGATTTGTTGTTGGTGTGCAGGTGTTGTGATGATTGTAAAGTGACATACTCATTGCAGTGTTCCAGTGATTTGTGATATGATGTCATACTGTATGTATGAGTTACTTCATATCATATCTTCTTTGCAGAGCTCCTCCTCAACTGACCTTCCTCTTCCTCAGGGTTCCATCATTAGCAGCCCCCGGCCCCACCAGCGTTACCCGGTTCCGGGCGTGGTCCCAGGCTGCTACCCTACAGAAGACTACCGGCCGCATCGCCCCATCCTGAGCCCCGGAACGGGGGTGGGGGGTGGGCCGGGGCAACAACACACCGCTGCTGGGATGGGAGTTGGGGGGGTCCCCAGCAGTGTAGAGAGAGCAGGGGTGGGGAGCGGCCCTGGGGGGGGCAATACGGGCTCCTTCCTGGGCTCTCTATTCGGCAGCAAACGCGCCAAACCGCCAAGTCCCCTTATACCACCGGGGCCACCCTACCCCGCCCCTGTCCCACCACCCACTACGGGAGGGCCCCCTCCTCACTCCCCTTCATCTCTGTGCCAGTCGGAGGGGGGCCCTTCCAAGATCCAGGCCCTGCATGCGCAGTACTGCCACACGGCCGCTGTGCAGCCCCCTCCCCCCTACTACCATCACCATCGCTACCACGTCCAAGCTGGCCCTACTCCCTTGCCAGGCGGGGGCGTGCCCCCTCATATCCTTCAGAGAGGGCCGCTCCCCTGTCGCCCTCCTATTGGCCCCCCTCACGCCCAGCTCCAGCAGCTGGCCCATCTCTCCCAGTTTTCCCAGCATGGCATGCAGGGTCGCTACGGCAACATAGCGGTGGGCTGTCCTCCCCCCCTTTCTCCTCACTCCCAACATTCCCAGAACCCCCAGTTCGCCCTGTACCACACGCAGACCACACAATCTATCAGGGGGGGCGCTGTGCCAAGCAAACCTCCTCTGACTTTGTCTCACTCCCACCCGCACCCCCACGCACACTCCCACACCCACCCCGGGCATCCCCTCAGTGCCGCGCCACACCCCACCCCCCACCCACATCAGTCTCACTTCATTTTTGGCACGCTGCCCCACCAACATCAGCACCAGCAGCCGCCCGCCTCCGTCAACGTCCATCACGCCGCGTCCGCCGCCCAGTATCAGCCCCTGTACCCTCCTCTCTCTTCCATCCCCCCTCCCCCCCCCCACTCCCCTTTACCCCCCCCTTCTATCCCCCTTACCCCTCTTACCCCTCTCTGCCCTCACCCCCCCCAGCACCCCGGGCAGCCTCAGCAGGGGCCCCAGGTGACGGGGGCTGGGGCGACTGGCACAGGGGGCAGCTCCAAATCCAAACCTATCAACCGGATCAGCACGGTGGTGTGAGGAACAGAACGTGGGGGCACAGAGGGCAGAGGTCAGAGGGCACGATGGAGGAAGTGGGCGGAGCTAGGGCCAGGGATAGAGCCAGGGCTAGTAGAGGTGAGCAGGACAGCAGTAGCAGTAACAACAGCGCCAGTGACAAGAAGAAACGCAACTTATTTCGCCTCTGCTACTTTCACCTCCGCTTCCCACACATGTAGATAGAGAGGGCAAGAGAGACAGTTGGATCTGAATAGCATGCATATAACTGAATACACAAACATACCTTCACACATACAGTACAGGAAACACAAGCACACACAGGCAGAATCAATACACATAAAGCAAGAAACGCCCACATGTATGCACACAAATATGTTTGTATATAGTAAAGGCAAAGGCTAGCACAATCATGCATATTACACATACACTCAGTGGCCAGTTTATTAGGTACACCCATCTAGTACCGGGTCGGACCCCATTTTGCCTCCAGAACAGCCTGAATTCTTCAGCGCATGGATTCTACAAGGTGTCGTAAATGTTCCACAGGGATGTTGGTCCATGCTGATGCGATGGCATCACGCAGTTGCTGCAGAATGGACGGCATAACATTCATGCTGTGAACAGCCCGTTCCATCTCATCCCAAATATGCTCTATTGGGTTTGGTCAGCAACAATGTTCAGATACACTGTGGCGTTCAGTCGTAGCTCAATTGGTATCAAGGGACCTAACGTGTGCCAGGAAAACATTCTCCACACCATTACACCACTGCCACCAGCCTGTACCGTTGACACCAGACAGGATGGGGCCATGGGCTCATGCTGCTTACACCAAATCCTGACTCTGCCATCAGCATGACGCAACAGGAACCGGGATTCGTCGGACCAGGCGTTGTTTTTCCACTCCTCAATTGTCCAGTGTTGGTGATGGCGTGCCCACTGTATCCGCTTCTTCTTGTTTTTAGCTGATGGGGGTGGAACCCGATGTGGGTGGTCGTCTGCTGCAATAGCCCATCCGTGACAATGATCGATGAGTTGTGCGTTCCGAGATGCCGTTCTACACACCACTGTTGTACAGCGCCGTTATTTGTCTGTTTGTGGCCCGCCTGTTAGCTTGCCATTCTCCTTTGACCTCTCTCATCAACGAGCTGTTTTCGCCCAGCGGACTGCCGCTAACTGGATGTTGTCGCACAATTCTCTGTAAACCCTAGACACTGTAGTGCATGAAAAGCCCACGAGGGCGGACGTTTCTGATATACTGGATCCGGCGCGCCGATCATACCACGCTCAAAGTCGCTTAGGTCACTCGTTTTACCCATTCTAACGTTCAATTGAACAGTAACTGAATGCCTCGATGCCTGTCTGCCTGCTTTATAGAGCAAACCACAGCCACATGAATCACTGTCTGTAGAAGCGATCCATTTTTGTGAACTGGTGGTGTACCTAATAAACTGGCCACTGAGTGTATACTACAGTTGTATAGAGACTATAGGTGGTTCTGTTGCAGTTTCTCAGGTGTATTCTATGAGCTCTCAGCACACAAACTCATAAGGGAGAGTCACAGGTAGGAGCAATGAGGTCGCAGGCAGGAAAAAGCATCACACACACACACACAATTAACAATTTCTATAGCCATAGAACCGATGCTAGTAGTAAATGGACAGTAGAGGGCCTGTAACCCAGTGTTTCACTCTCTGAAGTATTATTGGAAACTCTGGACTCTGCCAAGACATGAGCTTGAAACTGTTTTAAACACAGGTACCAACATGTAATCGTGCAACGTTATCAATTGGACAAAGCTAGTCTCTCGTAATGACGGAAGCATGCAAGATTTGGTTCTGGGTTGTCGAGATAAGGACCGATAGAAAGACCAACTCCACCCACCTGGATATGAAAAAGGCTTCAACACTAAATACATTCCAGCAGGGTTGTGCATTGTAAACAGCCATTTAGGATAGTTGCAAAAAATTTCCCTTGACTTTGCAATAATTTATTCAGCTTAATGTCTTTGTCAATTTCCATAGCAGGTCTTCATCACTGAAAGGTATCCTTTTTGAATGTAGACCTCAGAGAAATGTTGCTTTGTCTTAAACTTTTATGACTATTGCACGGTTCAATAGCAGTCTTAGGCTCTATGGTCTTTTACATGTTAAGCGAAGTCATCTGATTTCATAAGATTTACATGCATTCCCTATGGGGTGTGTGTATTAATGATACTACCAATCATATTTTTGAATGTTTTTAAGCTTTTTTTGCTGTTGAATAAATGTTACATATATACTTGCTATGAGTATGATGAATATTGTCTAATAACATAACTGTTTTGATCCAGTGATTAATTATATATAAATAATTGATTGATTGATTAGATGTTTGATTATAAATGATTATACAGAGGATATATACACGTATTAATTCACTCATACTTTTGATATGTAATGAGGGTGTTATAAAGTGTGATTTATTTTTGTTCTCTATGATGATTGCCATCGATAACTTCTATTATCAGTTATTATTATTGATTGTTGAAAATATTAGTTCATATTTATGACTATTTTTGTTCTAATATAGCTGTGTACCCTCTCTATTTCCTTCCATTTTTTCTGAACTTGCAGTGACACAATTTCTAAAAATTGGGTCATTGGAGTCAAAATTCACCTTAACAGATAGGGGACCATTTTAAATTATGTTTATGTCGTTTTATGTGTTTTGAATAAATGCTTTCCCCCTCAGACCCCTTCAAAGATCCCCTTAAGGGCTTTGACCTTTGACCTGGTCATATACAATGACTCTCATTTAATTGGTGACCCTGCCGTTTATGTCCTCCCTATTATCAGGAGACTCGCTTACAAGCATCAGGTCTTGTTGAGAGTTTCTCACATGGCGTGTGTTTGGACAGTTTATGTCTTTGAACAAGCACGCTTTGTAATGCAGTTTTGTGGTTTTGCACACGTGGTGTCTTAAAGTCAGAAATGGCATTCTTTAAAAAAAAAAACGCTCCTCCCATACCCCCTTGCCAGTCCTCAGAGAACTCACCACCACCCTAATACCCTTCACCCCAGCAACCTTACTGAATGGGCTTGTCATTAGATCAAACAAGTTTGCTTATCTTCTCCTCTATCATCTCTGTCAACCCCCTTTTTAACCTCCTCTCTCTGTCCTTCTATTGCACTGTGTTTGAATAATGCTAGGTTGAAGAAGGGACAAAGGAAGTGACAAAAGGGAATCATTTAATTTTAGGATGGTGAGATGTAGTTAGAAATGTTAGACAATACTTGTTAAAATTAAGAGACAGATTAACTTTATAATCCAGAATAAGAGTATGGGTAAAGAGTCAGGGAAAAATAAAAGGTTTTAGGGATGGTTAATGTTGAAGCTTTGTGTTGGCTATTTCCTGTCTAAAATCTTTGTGACCCCTCTTGCATGAATATATCTGCACTTATTGGATGGATTGTACTGTATAAACCTGAATGTACATATTATATTACAAATACTTAATAACTTTGGAAATAAATATTTTCATTTTGTTATTAAGGTGTGTGTGTGTGTGTGTGTGTGTGTGCGTGCATGCGTGTGTGTGAGAAAGAAAGAGGAGCAGGGGACTTTGGTCCGATTGAATATTGAAATATTTTTATTTTAGACTGAAGGTGAGAGACTAAATTGAAGTAATGAAGTGTTTGTATGTCAGAGCACTAATTGATATTATTTTAAACATACAAAAATTAATTTGTGTATGTAGTAAGTGTAAACTGAAAGAATAGAGAATTGAGATGTGAATATTTATTGCTTCTGACATATTAAAAAGTGTCCTTGCAGTGAAGCAATCTTCTGTCTTTTATTGATGTCTTGACAGAATAAATGTCTGCAAATGTGATGGATGATGAACACAGCTCTATAATTGGACGTTCTAAACCCTGTTTTACAATGTCATCAACAGCACCATCTAGTGGCTAAACTCAATTTCTGCCACCGATGATCATGATGTCCCTGGGACGTGATGTTCCTGGAACAGGTATTATTCCTGAGACTGATTGTAGGTGTGATACAGAATGAGGTCCCTGGGACTGGACAACATAGCCTTTTCTTTGTACTTTATAAAAAAGTATCCAACACCAGATAGCCTATATCCTAATATAGGTACTGACTTGTGACTTCAGTTTAAAACTAGATTATAATAGGCATGGCTCACTCATCCAGTTTTGTTGTGTTTAAGTAGTGTACATTTGAGAGGTAAACAGTTAATTTCTTTCATTTATACTTAATTTTATCAGACAAACAATTCCCAGCATTAAGCAGATCACCAATTATAAAAAATAAAAAAAACTCCAATCAGACATCAAAAAGTAATCTAACATCACCGCCAACGGCGTTTTGATAACAAGAGGTGCCAGTAGGTATATTACTCCGTGTCACGTACCTGCGTGCATGCATAATGCACCTCTGCCATCCTCCTCCACATCTGAATTAATGTGCAGTACCGTCTGCCACCATTCTTATTCATTGAATAATAGCACACGTTTTAAACTATATACTAATTGTATGTAGCCATGCGTATAGTAGTAAAACAGTGAATGGGTATCATAATTCGTAAAATAGGTCAAGATAAGAGAAAATGCGTCTATGGACTACTTTCTATAAACGAACGAACGTGGAGGGATTAATTCCTACCCTCTCTTCCGCTCAAAAAACTCATCTGTCCTAGTCAGTAGTTGAGAGATTTAAGGTTGTGCTTAGGCAATGATGAAACTAAGATGGCGTCTAACACGGACAGGATGAACGGGGGATAGCGAAATTGGTCACAAATTGATTTGATGGGGACGTAATTCTCACAGTCACTCGTTTACAAGCAAACGAGTCTTTGAAATGGATCATCTTTACACTTCTACATAAATAGAAGTGGATCTATGGGGGAAGCGAGGCTGAAAACGGCCAACTTTACGTGAGCTAGCTGGACCTAGCTTGCTAGCTAACGTTAGCTAGCTAACCAACGACAGCTAGCTAAACAACAACAAAGTGAGGAGGATAGTCTCAGGAGAAGGAAGTGTCTACGGGATTGTCCGGAATCTTTTGATACAAAATAAAGCATTCACATCTGGCTTGGGACAGGTCCAAAACAGAAGGAACCAATATTTCCAGTGAAACTTCCACGCCAATTTGCAGTGATATCCGAGACCGGTGGGCTGAAAAGTGGAGGCCATAACGACCGTTCGCTTCAGCCACCCTAATCGTGACCCAGTGTTGAACAATAGACCCCGTGAGCTTTCAAGACACCTAAACGGGCTATTATTGGTGACATCTGAGGCCATTATTTCGTCTTTGACCACGCTGAACGTGTCAGGAGGAGTTGCTGTCCAAGTACCAGCTTTCTTATATGATGTAAGTCTATATAGTTAGTCAAATAACGTTAGATATACATAGTTCTTATCGAGTAAGTTAGCTAACTAGTTTAACTACAAAAAATCAAACTCTTTGGGATTTTCCTAGTTTGTCACCAAGGACCTATGTATGTGCCAAATGGCCCATATTTTGTGGTGTTTGACACTGACAATATTCATTTGTTACCTAACTTGGATGGATTGCTCCCATATTTAGTCTTACTAATAATGTTTAAGTGGATGAATGCAATCAGGCCTTCCATTTCAGTAATTTAGCCTTAACCCCTGTGACGTCTATGTTGAGATTAGGGACTTAATAATTTGAGAATCTGTCCAACATTTGAGTAGTAAGCTTCCTCAAATGTCTTTATCATTATTTTCTATTGAAAGGAAATGTAGGAGGCCTTCTTAGACAACATACCTCAGTTCTTGTGAAATCAATTGTAGTAAAGTTAGTAAGTGTATTATTTTCTGTTGATGACAAACACCAATTTGACCTCTTGATGCATCTTATGGGACATATCCACGACACAAATATTTGCTGTGGCTTTAAGGTAGGGGGAGGGGTGACCAGTTACATAGAACTTCTCCCACATTTGGGTTAACAACAGGTTTGGGTTTTTGGTGTCTTAGGCTGTGTTTTAGACAGGCAGCCCAATTCTGATCTTGTTTTCACTAATTGGTCTGTAGACCAATCAGATCAGCTCTGAGAAAGATCTGATGTGAAAATATCTGTTGTGATTGGTCGAAAGACCAATTAGTGGAAAAAAGTAAATAATTGGACTGCCTGTCTAAACGCAGTTTTACTACATTCCAAATATCAGAACAGGATTCTACTCAAAAACGTTATTCACAAGTAGAAGAATCATGTAACATTTGTGAAACAATGGCCATTCAAAATTGTTGGTTGTCTCCCTTGGGCCCCTTTTCCTTTGTTTGATCAGATGAAAAACATACTCTAAAGCGCTGTTAATGTATCCAATTAGAGTTATGGAACTGTACTTATTAACTTTTTAATAACTGGTTATCCCATAGGGAAAAATACCATGTGATTGTTTGCCCCTTAGCCTAATTTTGAACTTGTCTCAACACATTTCTTGTCTCCTATTGACAAACATATATTTTTATGATAGCTATTCATGTATTACATAGAATGTGTTGTTTACAAAGATTACATAAACAATGGATTAATACAATCTTAGGTTTTGGTGATGGGTAAAGTATAATTCAGAGCCCACAGACACAGATAGACAATCTGGACCCTTTCTAAAATTAGCCGCCGAAATTGTCGCAACCCCTATCACCAGCCTGTTCAACATCTCTTTCGTATCGTCTGAGATCCCCAGAGATTGGAAAGCTGCTGCGGTCATCCCCCTCTTCAAAGGGGGTGACACTCTAGATCCAAACTGTTACAGACCGATATCCATCCTGCCCTGCCTTTCGAAAGTATTTGAAAGCCAAGTTAACAAACAGATCACCGACCATTTAGAATCCCACCGTACCTTCTCCGCTATGCAATCTGGTTTCTGAGCTGGTCATGGGTGTACCTCAGCCACGCTCAAGGTCCTAAACGATATAATAACCGCGATCGATAAAAGACAGTACTGTGCAGCCGTCTTCATTGACCTGGCCAAGGCTTTTGACTCTGTCAATCACCGCATTCTTATTATTATGTGGTCCTCTGTAGCTCAGCTGTTGGAGCACGGCGCTTGTAACGCCAAGGTAGTGGGTTCGATCCCCGGGACCACCCATACACAAAACATTTATGCACGCATGACTGTAAGTCGCTTTGGATAAAAGCGTCTGCTAAATGGCATATTATTATTATATTATTATTGGCAGACTAAATAGCCTTGGTTTCTCAAATGACTGCCTCGCCTGGTTCACCAACTACTTCTCAGATAGAGTTCAATATGTCAAATCGGAGGGCCTGTTGTCTGGACCTCTGGCAGTCTCTATGGGGGTGCCACAAGGTTAAATTCTGGGGCCGACTCTATTCTCTGTGTATATCAATGATGTCGCTCTTGCTGCTGGTGACTCTCAGATCCACCTCTACGCAGACGACACCATTTTGAATACATCTGGCCCTTCATTGAACACTGTGTTAACAAACCTCCAAACGAGCTTCAATGCCATACAACACTCCTTCCGTGGCCTCCAACTGCTCTTAAACGCTAGTAAAACTAAATGCATGCTCTTCAATCGAACGCTGCTTGCACCTGCCTGCCCGACTAGAATCACTACTCTCGGCGGCTCTGACTTAGAATATGTGGACAACTACAAATACCTAGGTGTCTGGTTAGACTGTAAACTCTCCTTCCAGACTTACATTAAGCATCTCCAATCCAAAGTTAAATCTAGAATCGGCTTCCTATTTCGCAACAAAGCCTCCTTCACTCATGCTGCTAAACATGCCCTTGTAAAACTGACTATCCTACCGATCCTTGACTTCGGCGATGTCATTTACAAAATAGCTTCCAACACTCTACTCAGCAAATTGGATGTAGTCTATCACAGTGCCATCCGTTTTGTCACCAAAGCCCCATATACTACCCACCATTGTGACCTGTACGCTCTTGTTGGCTGGCCATCACTACATATTCGTCGCCAAACCCACTGGCTCCAGGTCATCTATAAATCCCTTCTAAACAAATCCCTGCCTTATCTTAGCTCATTGGTCACCATAGCAACACCCACCCGTAGTCTGCGCTCCAGCAGGTATATCTCACTGGTCATCCCCAAAGCCAACACCTCCTTTGGTCGCCATTCCTTCCAGTTCTCTGCTGCAAATGACTGGAACGAACTGCAAAAATCTTTGAAGCTGGAGACACTTATCTCCCTCACTATCTTTAAGCATCAGTTGTCAGAGCAGCTTACCGATCACTGCACCTGTACACAGCCCATCTGTAATTAGCCCACCCAACTACCTCATCCCCATATTATTATTATTTACATTATTTATTTTGCTCATTTGCACCCCAGTATCTCTATTTGCACATCATCTTCTGCACATCTATCACTCCAGTGTTAATACTAAATTATAATTGTAATTATTTTGCACTATGGCCTATTTATTGCCTTACCTCCATAACTTACTACATTTGCACACACTGTATATAGATTTTCTATTGTGTTATTGACTGTACGTTTTGTTTATTCCATATGTAACTCTGTGTTTTTTTTTGTTTTTTTCGCACTGCTTTGCTTTATCTTGGCCAGGTCGCAGTTGTAAATGAGAACTTGTTCTCAACTGGCTTACCTGGTGAAATAAAATAAAAATTGTGACATAGCTACACGGCTGTGAGACCACCGTCTGCGGGAGACGCACAGCCCAACCGAACACCTTCCCCAAATCCCCAACAAACGCGTCTCTGCGTACGCGTCCTTTATTCAGTTGAATGTGGTGACAGGTCGAGAAATTGCTTGAGCCGCGCAGAGAATTCCAAAAGAATGAAAGCCAACCATCCAATTTTCTAGAACACTGCTGTGTGGACGTGTACACGCTTTGGACTCTGATAAGCGCTTAAGACAGTTGTTCCATCCTTAAGACATGTATAAATGTATTCTTCAAGAATCAATGGGTAGCCTATATTATATAGGACCTATATCAAAAATTGAAATTACCATTGATTAGCAGGAAATCTTACAGATTGTGCCTAGACTTCTCATAGTGACAGTTCATTTGACTGCCAATCTACTTAGCTAAGTAAGTAGCTTCATTGTGTGGTGACTTGACATGCTGATTCTTGACCTTACCTGTTGCCAGGGCGATGGAGGGGGAAGACTTTGTGCCTCCTCCGGAGTGCCCAGTGTTCGAACCGTCATGGGAGGAGTTTCAGGATCCCCTGGGCTACATTGCCAAGATCCGTCCAATTGCAGAGAAGTCTGGAATCTGCAAGATTCGCCCTCCTGCTGTAAGTGTTTACTGATGACACACATCTGTCATTTAACCCATTGAAACCTGTGGAGTTGAATACGGTTGTTTTCCTCCAACCTTAACCAATCTGATGTAAGTTTCACTGTGTTGTTTGTGTCTAGCACACAACAAAAGTAATGTCCTCTTTCTCTCTGACAAGCTGAGCAAAGGATTGAGTTATTGCAGGAGATGGAATGACAAGTGTTTACATCAAACAGACATTGATCAAAGCTTTCCCTTTCCACTACAGGACTGGCAGCCACCCTTCGCTGTGGAGGTGGATAGCTTCCACTTCACACCCCGTATACAGAGACTCAATGAGCTGGAGGTTTGTCTCTCTCCATCCTATGTTGTATCACTGAATGGTTGAGTCTTGGTATTGAGTAACTGTTCTAGAAGTCACTTGTTCTGTTTGAATCAAATATTCTATTTTAGTTTTCAGTCCATCTAATCATATTCACTCCTGACCCCGCTCTCCTCAGGCGGAGACACGAGTCAAGCTGAACTACTTGGATCGGATTGCCAAGTTCTGGGAGATCCAGGGATCCTCCCTCAAGATCCCAAACATCGAGAGACGTATCTTGGACCTTTTCAGTCTGTCCAAGGTGCCGGAGCATGTCTTACTTCAGTATAACTAAAAAATAAGAGATTATTTTCAAAATTGTGTTAGATCTTTCTGTTGCTAACACTCTCCAACTGTACTTAAGCCAGTAAAACTGAGCTGACTGGACACTTACTGTATTATTTTGTGCTGTAGGTTGTGATAGAGGAGGGAGGGTTTGATATAGTCAGTAAGGAGCGACGCTGGGCTCGTGTGGCCCAGAAGCTTGGCTACCCCACTGGCAAGAACATTGGCTCCCTTCTGCGCTCACACTACGAGAGGATTGTCTACCCCTTTGAGGTGTTTCACGCTGGGGCCAGTCTGCCGGTAACGCTACACTCACCCACTTTGCTCCTGCTCTTTTGCGCCTACACAGGCGATCTGTCAACTTATGATCTATCAAACAGAATTTCACTTACATGACTTGCATTCATTATTTGTTTAACCAGTTGCAATGTTAATAAATGGTGTCCATCCATAGTCATGAATGTAGAAGAGGGTTTAACCCAAGGATTTCTCTGTGTAGCAGACTAAGCCAAAGCTATATGATGGAGAGGAGGTGGATAGAGAATACAAGCCCCACTCCATCCCCCTACGCCAGTCTGTCCAGCCTTCCAAGATAAGCAGCTACGGACGCCGAGCCAATCGTCTCCAGCCAGACGTGAGTTACGGCACACAATCCACAATTACCAATATATTCCCTTTTAACACTATCAACCTGTGTGTATAGTTCACGTTGTGTGTGTGTGATAGTTAAAACCTTTTTCACAGATCTTAACAGAAGTTGGTTATTTTGACTCATTGCCATGATCGTGTTGATCATTAATGTAAGCTCTCACATTCCACAACTGAATAATCAACAACCATGATCTATAAATAGCCAAATGTATTCATTGGGTGATGTACTGCCTTCTGAGAACTGGAAGTGAAACTAGTGCTCTACTCTGGTTATTTCAGATCTCAGTTAGTGTAATACCTTGGGAGAACAACACCTGCCATTAACACAAATCATGTTACATTCGTAGATGTTATTATCTATGTAGACTATCAGTGATGGATTTTGTTAGAACTTGAATAGTAGTCATGGAGATAAACTTGTATCATACGCCCATATAATCATGTACACTGAAGAAAAATATAAACGCAACATGTAAAGTGTTGGTCCCGTGTTTTAATGAGCTGAAATAAAAGAACCCAGACATTTTCCATATGCACAAAAAGCTTATGTCTCTCAAATTGTGTGCAAATTTGTTTACATCCCTCTTAATGAGCATTTCTCCTTTGCCAAGATAATCCATCCACCTGACAGGTGTGGCATAGCAAGAAGCTGTTTAAACAGCATGATCATGCTGTTTAAACAGCATGATCATTACACAGGTGCACCTTGTGCTGGTGATAATAAAAGGCCACTCTAAAATGTGCAGTTTTGTCACACAACACAATGCCACAGATGTCTCAATTTTTGAGGGAGCGTGCAATTTGCATGCTGACTGCAGGAATGTCCACCAGAGCTGTTTCCAGAGAATGTAATGTTAATTTCTCTACCATAAGCCGCCTCCAACTTAGTTTTTAGAGAATTTGGAAGTACATCCAACCGGCCTCACAGCCGCAGACCCTGTGTATGGCGTCGTGTGGGTGAGCTGTTTGCTGATGTCAACGTTGTGAACAGAGTGCCCCATGCTGGCGGCGGGGTTATGGTATGGGCAGGCATAAGCTACGGACTACGAACACCATTTGCATTTTATCGATAGCAATTTGAATACACAAAAATACGTGACGAGATCCTGAGGCCCTTTTTTTTAAAAGGTGTCTGTGACCGACAGATGCATATCTTTATTCCCAATCATGTGAATTCCATAGATTAGGTCCTAATTTATTTATTTCAATTAACTGATTTCCTCATGACCTGTAACTCAGTAATGTCTTTTAAATTGTTGCATGTTGCATTTATAATTTTGTTCAGTATAATACCCGTCTCTTCTTTTGGCAATAAAAACCACATCACTTTTCATTTTGCAGATACAATATATATACAAAAGTATGTGGACACCCCTTCAAATTAGTGGATTTGGTTATTTCAGCCACACCCGTTGCTGACCGGTGTATAAAATCAAGCACACCGCCATGCAATCTCCATAGACAAACATTTATAGTAGAATGGCCTTACTGAAGAGCTCAGTGACTTTCAACGGGGCACCGTCATAGGATGCCATCTTTCCAACAAGTCAGTTCGTCAAATTTCTGCCCTGCTAGAGCTGCCCCGGTCAACACCTCCGCTGTCTTCAACCAGGATCT
The DNA here is from genome assembly GCF_020615455.1 of Coregonus clupeaformis. Lineage (NCBI taxonomy): Eukaryota > Metazoa > Chordata > Actinopteri > Salmoniformes > Salmonidae > Coregonus > Coregonus clupeaformis. Next base: position 10,162,111 of record NC_059215.1, on the reverse strand, counting down.
CAGCGATCACTGCCTCATTGCCTGCGTCCGTAATGGGTCTGCTGTCAAAAGACCACCCCTCATCACTGTCAAACGCTCCCTAAAACACTTCAGCAAACAGGCCTTTCTAATTGACCTGGCCCGGGTATCCTGGATGGATATTGACCTCATTCCGTCAGTAGAGGATGCCTGGATGTTCTTCAAAAGTGCTTTCCTCTCCATCTTAAATAAGCATGCCCCATTCAAAAAATTCAGAACTAAGAAAATATATAGCCCCTGGTTCACCCCAGACTTGACTGCCCTTGACCAGCACAAAAACATCCTGTGGCGTACTGCATTAGCATCGGACAGCCCCCACGATATGCAACTTTTCAGGGAAGTCAGGAACCAATATACACAATCAGTTAGGAAAGCAAAGGCTAACTTTTTCAAACAGAAATTTGCATCCTGTAGCACTAACTCCAAAAAGTTTTGGGACACTGTAGTCCATGTAGAATAAAAGCACCTCCTCCCAGCTACCCACTGCACTGAGGCTAGGAAACACTGTCACCACCGATAAGTCTACGATAATCGAATTTCAATAAGCATTTTGCTACGGCTGGCCATGCTTTCCACCTGGCTACCCCTACCCCGGCCCCCAGCTCTGCACCCTCCGCTGCAACTTGCACCGCATTCTTATTGGCAGACTAAATTATATTGGTTTCTCAAATGACTGCCTCGCCTGGTTCACCAACTACTTCTCAGATAGAGTTCAATGTGTCAAATCGGAGGGCCGTTGTCAACCTCTGGCAGTCTCTATGGAGGTGCCACAGGGTTCAATTCTCGGGCCGACTCTATTCTCTGTGTATATCAATGATGTCGCTCTTGCTGCTGGTGACTCTCAGATCCACCTCTACGCAGACTACACCATTTTGTATACATCTGGCCCTTCATTGGGCACTGTGTTAACAAACCTCCAAACGAGCTTCAATGCCATACAACACTCCTTCCGTGGCCTCCAACTGCTCTTAAACGCTAGTAAAACTAAATGCATGCTCTTCAATTGAACGCTGCTTGCACCTGCCCACCCGACTAGAATCACTACTCTCGGCGGGTCTGACTTAGAATATGTGGACAACTACAAATACCTAGGTGTCTGGTTAGACTGTAAACTCTCCTTCCAGACTCACATTAAGCATCTCCAATCCAAAGTTAAATCTAGAATCGGCTTCCTGTTTCGCAACAAAGCCTCCTTCACTCATGCTGCTAAACATGCCCTCGTAAAACTGACTATCCTACCGATCCTTGACTTCGGCGATGTCATTTACAAAATAGCTTCCAACACTCTACTCAGCAAATTGGATGTAGTTTATCACAGTGCCATCCGTTTTGTCACCAAAGCCCCATATACTACCCACCATTGTGACCTGTACGCTCTCGTTGGCTGGCCCTCACTACATATTTGTCGCCAAACCCACTGGCTCCAGGTCATCTATAAATCCCTTCTAGGCAAATCCCCGCCTTATCTTAGCTCATTGGTCACCATAGCAACGCCCACCCGTAGTATGTGCTCCAGCAGGTATATCTCACTGGTCATCCCCAAAGCCAACACCTCCTTTGGCCGCCATTCCTTCCAGTTCTCTGCTGCAAATGACTGGAACGAACTACAAAAATCTCTGAAGCTGGAGACACTTATCTCCCTCATTAACTTTAAGCATCAGTTGTCAGAGCAGCTTACCGATCACTGTACCTGTACACAGCCCATCTGTAATTAGCCCACCCAACTATCTCATCCCCATATTGTTATTTACATTGTTATTTATTTTGCTCATTTGCACCCCAGTATCTCTATTTGCACATCATCTTCTGCACGTCTATCACTCCAGTGTTAATACTAAATTGTAATTATTTTGCACTATGGCCTATTTATTGCCTTACCTCCATAACTCACTACATTTGCACACACTGTATATAGATTTTCTATTTTCTATTGTGTTATTGACTGTACGTTTTTGTTTATTCCATATGTAACTCTGTGTTGTTGTTTTTATCGCACTGCTTTGCTTTATCTTGGCCAGGTCGCAGTTGTAAATGAGAACTTGTTCACAACTGGCTTACCTGGTTAAATAAAAAACTAAGTGCTGTTATTGTGGAAAGGTCTATGAGCAACAACGGATCAGCCGCGAAGTGGTAGGCCACACAAGCTCACAGAACGGGACCACCAAGTGCTGAAGTGCGTAAAATTGTCTGTCCTCAGTTCCAACACTCAATACCGAGTTCCAAACTGTCTCTGCAAACAACGTCATCACAAGAACTGTTCGTCGGGAGCTTCATGAAATGGGTTTCCATGGCCGAGCAGCCGCACACAAGCCTAAGATCACCATGTGCAATGCCAAGCGTTGGCTGGAGTGGTGTAAAGCTTGCCACCATTTGACTCTGGAGCAGTGGAAATGCGTTCTCTGGAGTGATGAATCACGCTTCACCATCTGGCAGTCCGACAGACGAATCTGGGTTTGGCGGATGCCAGGAGAAGGCTACCTGCTCCAATGCATAGTGCCAACTGTAAAGTTCGGTGGAGAAGGAATAATGGTCTGTGGCTGTTTTTTCATGGTTAGGCGAAGGGAAGGGAAATCTTAACGCTACAGCGTACCAGGACATTCTAGACGATTCTGTGCTTCCAACTTTGTGGCAACAGTTTGGGGAAGGCCCTTCCCTGTTTCAGCATGACAATGCCCGCGTGCACAAAGCGAGGTCCATACAGAAATGGTTTGTCGAGATCGGTGTGGAAGAACTTAATTGGCCTGCACAGAGCCCTGACCTCAACCCCATCGAACACCTTTGGGATGAATTGGAATGCCGACTGCGAGCCAGGCCTAATCGCCTAACATCAGTGCCCAACCTCACTAATGCTTGTGGCTTAATGGAAGCAAGTCCCCGCAGCAATGTTCAAACATCTAGTGCAAAGCCTTCCCAGAAGAGGTGAGGCTGTTATAGCAGCAAAGGGGGGGCCAACACCAACTCAATTTTAATGCCCATGATTTTGGAATGAGATGTTCGACAAGCAGGTGTCCACATACTTTTGGTCATGTAGTGTATGTTATTGTCGTATTCATAACATAATCTGATTTAAATGTCAATAGGCCAAATGAGTCATTAATACAAATTAATTTAATCTGAGTTTCAGCTCTTCCGCTCCAAATTGGAAAATGTTTATTTCTAGGCTAGATGAAGAGCCGTTAATGCACTTACAATACATCCAGCTTGCTTGCTCTGTTTGCTGCCATGTTGTTGCTATGGTGTCTGCTGCTTCTTGCCCCATGTTACACTAGATCTCACTATACACTATATGTTACGCTATATCCTCTCGCTCTCTCTCTCTCTGTGTCTCTTTCTCTCTCAACATACTGGTTGTCCATCTTGTCACGCCTACCATTGAAAATTGTAACTACCTGTACCCGTATCTTTCACCCATTTGGTGCATTCTGTTCCTGCACCATTTTGCTTTTACAGTTGTAGTGCGGTGAGACCTTTGATTTGCTTCCCCATAGTCCAGATTTACTCCAGATGTTATGTTTTTTTTAAGTCAGTGATATAAATAACATGTCATCAGATGAATCTTTATTACCCACAGTAAGAGTCTGATGATATGGTTTTGTTTTAAACCCAAGTATGCATCCTGTACTTGTTTCATTTGCTGCTCTCATTGCATTCTGAGTGCTCCATTATATACAGATCAAAAAGTGCTTGTGACGTTATCAATAAAAGCACAACAATATTTGGCAAACACATTGTTGTCCCACACCTAGGCCTATATATTAGAATATTCTATGTTATATCCATCTCTCCATATGCCTTGTTCCCACTCTGCCCTGTTACCTTCAATGACTGTTTTTTTTCTTGGTCCTGTCTCAGTCCATTGTTGCTGTTGTCTTCCCATGCAGGGTCCAGAGGATTCTGCCCCCCACCCTCTCACCACTGGCTCTCAACACATCTCTGCATCGGTACTGCCTCTCTTGAGCGCAATGCGCGTGCCCGCTCTCGCTCCTTCCCGGCTCTCCTCTCGCCCTGTCTCTCTAGTTGGCTCTGTTTCTTTAGAAACAAACCCCTCTCTCTCTCCTGATCTTCTTTTTGTGGCAGGCGCCCTTTGCTCTCCTAACTATTAACAAACGTCACCATTCAACAGCCTGGCATCAAGCTTTAGCTGTCTTTCACCCTTATTCCACTCACTCACCCACTCAGTGACTGTTTGTTCCTGGCAACAACCTGTGAAAATGCATCAGCATTAAGCTGTCTCACCTGTCCTTGTTTGTGAAATCAGTGTTAATCTTTCGCTCGCTCTCATTAGCACTTTTCTTGGGTGGCTTTACTGCTAGGTCTCTGTGCGTCCTTGCTTTCTGTTGCGACTGTTAATAACGCTTCCATTCTCTGGTCTGCTGCAGTGCTATTGTGACTGCATGTGTTCTATTAGAGTGCACCGCTCAGTTAAAAACTGGTAGGTTGTATTTGGCAAGAACCCTGACGAGACTGTTTAATTTGGTAGTAAGTAAAATATTTGGAATATGTAAAAGCATATGCCCACAAGCATTGCCCCTTCAGAAGTTAAAAACACAATTTTACAGATTTAGGAACTGAGGCAGATGATGCCTCACAACCTTCTGGTTGGTGTTTATTTTTTATTTTTTTTAGAATATTCCCTCAACCACTCTGTTCAGCTCAGTTGAAACTCGTATGTTGGTTCTCCAAATTAGTTTCCTTTGTTGCTAAGTGTGTGTTTTTGGTGCTTTTGCCATAACACAGTGGTGGGTCTTTACCTTTGTTTAATAACGCTCAGTTGTCACAGATGTACTGGGAGAGCTTCTACTCTCTTAGCCAATCCTCTCTAGTATTTCAGTTGCTGCTATTCTCCCTCATCCTTACTCTCTCCTGATCCCTTGACCATTCTGCTTCTCCATTCCCTCTCAGTATAGTTGAAAGTGTATTGGAGTTGCTACCTCCACATCTCCATACTGACCTTTAACCTCTGTCCCCTAGCCTGATCCCACGGAGGAGGACATAGAGAAGAACCCTGAGCTGAAGAAACTACAGATCTACGGGGCAGGTCCTAAGATGATGGGGCTAGGACTGGTTCCCAGGAATAAGAGCATCCCCAAGAAAGGTAACACAACTCACACCCTTCCCTCCCTCACCACTGGGTGTGTCTGAAAAAGTAGAATCCGGTGCAATTTCAGATGCAGTCTCTTATCAAGTCAGTCTGTGTTGAATGCTGGGTAAGGTTACTGCTGGTGTTTGACCACTTCTCTGATCTCCTTCCAGAAGAGCTGCCTCAGACTGTGACTGTCCGTGATGCAGCTGTTGCTGTCCAGAACAAGGAGGAACCTGGAGAGGTCAAAGAGAAAGAGGGAGACTCCAGCACAGCCACCCCCACACCGCTCCTCCTCCTCCTCCTCCTGATGTCAAGAAGAAAGAGGAAGATGATGTTGATGGTGGAGACGGACATGCTGAAGAGGACCAAGACGACCCTAACGGTGATGGGCCCTGCACCAAGATGACCATGAGGCTGAGACGTAATCTCAGCAACCCCCAGTTTGTAAGTGGCCTAGCTTCAATTTACCCTTATGGGCCGGTTACCCAGACATGGATTAAGACTAATCCTGGACTAAGGAGCGTGATCACAGGAGATTCTGTCTGGGAATCCTGCCCTCTATGTTATCTGATCCTAAATCAGATGTTATAGATAATCTAATCATAAGGATGACAATTTAAATGGAAAAATAAAGATAGTTGAACACTACATGGAATGTATAAAACATTATGAACATCTGCTCTTTCCATGAGATAGACTAACCAGGTGAAAGCTATGATCCATTATTGATGTCACTTGTTAAATCCACTTAAATCAGTGTAGATGAAGGGGTGGAGACATGTTAAAGAAGGATTTTTAAGCCTTGAGACATGGATTGTGTATGCGTGTCATTCAGAGGGCGAATGGGCAAGACAAAATAATGAATTGCCTTTGAACAGACTATGGGAGTAGGTGCCAGGCATACCGGTTTGTGTCAAGAACTGCAACTCTGCTGGGTTTTTCACGCTCAACAGTTTCCCGTGTGTGTCAAGAATGGTCCTCCACCCAAAGGACATCCAGTCAGCTTGACACAACTGTGGGACGCATTGGAGTCAACATGGGCTAGCATTCCTGTGGAACACTTTCGACACCTTGTAGAGTCCATGCCCCGACGAATTGAGGCTGTTCTGAAGGCGGGGGGTGGGTGGGGGGGTTGTACAACTCAATATTAGGAAGATGTTCTTAATGTTTGGTATACTCACAATATATGCTCCCAATTTAATGGGTAAAACATTTAAATGTACTATTCCATTAGTCAGCACCTTTCCAACATCTTTAGGTGTGCGTCAATTCATGCTTTTTACTGTCAATTTAAATGGAGAACTTAAATTCCATCTCGCTAATCTGTTCTGTTTTCTGCTAAGGTGGATTCATTTGTGTGTCGGATGTGTGGCCGTGGCGACGAGGATGAGAAGCTCCTGCTGTGTGACGGTTGTGACGACAACTACCACACCTTCTGTCTGCTGCCCCCCCTCACTGAGGCCCCCAAGGGCAACTGGCGCTGCCCCAAATGTGTGGCTGAGGTGAGAGAGAGAGAGTCATGGAGACCCACAGCATCCTGTTGTGTCAAACAAACATCCTTCTATGTGGGTGCAGCCAGCCGCAGTCTATTTTAAGCTGTTGCCTCTGTGCGTATTGTGGGGAGTCAGTAGCTAGGTTTCCATCCAATTTGCAACAGATCATCCAAATATTATAAAGTCTGCATACAAAAATATCCCCACCAGAGGTGATTCCATCAGACTGACTTTGTTGTGAATAAAAGGCTGTGCGTGATGACGTAGTGCACATAAAATACTTTTGTGCATACTTTTTATGTACTGAATAAAAAACATGAGATTAATGTGTTTCCATTGCATTTTCCACTCTACCAATAGTTTTGTCACAAACTGTTGCGATAAATGGCAAACTTGCCCAATCTGGTTTTCGCGCATGCTGTTTAGACAACAGTTTGCTGATAAAGTGGAGACTGGACAGGTTAGGTTATATGAAGATGGATGGAAAATATCATTTTTATTTTTTAATTGGCAGCTATGCACCTGTCACTAGCATACAAATTAAGACTTGATTTTAGGACCACACAACATGGCATTGCTTGACTGCAATTTTACCTCAACATGGTTATTCTATCGTCAATTGCGCAAGAAATCATTTTTAAATTGTCATTTATAAAATTGTACCGACACTTCCTATTTCCATCACACTTATGGCATGACTTTACTCCCATAAAAACTGGATGGAAACATGGTGAAGCAGTTTTCTGGTAGATGTAACTTGTACGGGAAAAGTGTGTGAAGGATGGAACCCAGGCTGATGGCCTGGTCAAGAGAGTTAGGACTATGTCTATCGAACACAGGCTTGACGTTTATACAATGGGTGGGTCTAATCCTGGACGCTGATTGGTTAAAACTGCTAAAGCTATGACATTGAAATGCCTTTTTACACTGTTCCATCTCACTGCTCAATCCACTGTCTCATCAGCCCAGCCAGAACATTTATAAACTTGATCTCCACTATAAAAAGCATCTAGACATTATATCCCATTTCATTTAGGCTAGCAATTGGTTTTCAACAGCGGAGATATGTATAAAGCTTGCTGTCTGTCTCTGACGTTTGCAAAATTGTTTCAATATTGAAATTCTATCTCCAGCTGTTCCTGTAGGGGTCGGGACGAGACAGGCAGGCAGCTTTTCTCAGCCAGATGTATACAAAGTAATGTCAATAGAAAACAGGAAAAAACGAAATGCATCTAGTTTGTAGTCTCTCCTGCTTCAGTTTGAAGTGATTGTGTTAGCTGTGTTGTTGGTTAACTCCTCTGAACAACAGTGTCCTGACGAGAGAACACATTTTCTATGACAGGTGAAATCGCATCATTAGCTCATTGTTTTATCAATTTATCCAAATAAATGTCATTAGAAAACAGCATATGCAAATGCAGCTAATTTGTTGTTATTCTGGCTGCACTGTTTGACGTAACTAAGTTAGCCGTAGTTATCTAGCTAGCAAGCAAGGGATAAGAACGTTGCCAGCCATTATGGCAATAGAACATTTAGAACGAAGGACTGGGTCCTGTCTATAGATACAGAACAAAAATACTTAACGACTGGGCAACCTAACTCTGGCAACCTAACCGATAGAACGACCAGCCGGCTTGGGTAGCAACCCTAGATTTGTGTCGGGACTATATCTTGTAGAATGATGAAATAGTATGAATTAAATTCATCAAAATAATGTTTTTAATGAAAATATGTCGATCATTATTTGAATATGTTGGTAACCCGTTGTATAAAAGTGATAATTACCCTCAAAGCCGGTGGTTGGTGGATATATTGGCACGTGCCAATATATCCTCCAAACACCTGCTTTGAGGGTAATTATCACTTAAGTAAACCTGTCAGGAAAATCACTGGGAATAAACTTTGTATTATATTCATCTGTATTTATGGTAATTGTTTTCTTTGCCTCCATCCAATCCATCTCTTCAATGCCCTCATGTCTGCCTCTCCTCTACTTCACTTCCCTTCCCTGTAGGAGTGTAAGAGGCCTGCGGAGGCCTTTGGTTTTGAGCAGGCTACCAGAGAGTACACCCTGCAGAGTTTTGGGGAGATGGCAGACACATACAAAGCAGACTACTTCAACATGCCTGTCCATGTAAGTAGACCTGTACAAACGTAAAGACGAATGCTTTACTCTGATGTGGAGAGAAACTGTTATTCATTCTGATCAATCGGTTGAGTTTTTATCTTGTCAGTATGTTAGTAACAACCTTGGTGTGTGTAGATGGTTCCTACAGAGCTGGTGGAGAGAGAGTTCTGGCGCTTGGTCAGTAGCATAGAGGAGGATGTGACAGTAGAGTATGGAGCAGACATCCACTCTAAAGAGTTTGGCAGTGGATTCCCCATGAACAATGGCAAGAAGAACCTCTCACAAGAGGAAGCGGTAACTAGCTACTAAACGATCTTCCTTTCTGTCTCTCCTTAATTCAACTGCTCATTTCAATCCTGTATGTGTTAATATTTTTTCTCTACATGGTTCTGTTTCCCCTAATTGAGGGATTTACGAAGTTATTTACTATAACTTCATGTAACACAATATACAGTTCCTCTAAACCATTGCCTGTACATGACCCTCTCCTTGTCCTCTGTCTCCAGGACTATGCCCGCAGCGGCTGGAACCTGAATGTGATGCCGGTGCTGGAGCAGTCTGTGCTGTGCCACATCAACGCCGATATCTCTGGTATGAAGGTGCCCTGGCTGTACGTGGGCATGGTCTTCTCAGCCTTCTGCTGGCACATCGAAGACCACTGGAGCTACTCCATCAACTACCTGCACTGGTAAATAGGACACTAACTACTACACAGTACAGGACACATGTTAAATGAATAGGCAGTTAATCTGTAGATGATTATAGATGTACTGACTGATAGATGTGGTTAGTGTGACTAAAGCTCTTCCCTTCTCTTCCCCCCTCGCTGTTCTCCTCTCCCCCCTCGCTGTTCTCCTCTCCCCCCTCGCTGTTCTCCTCTCCCTCCTCTGTCCCCTCTCCTCCTGCAGGGGTGAGCCTAAGACGTGGTACGGGGTTCCCTCTGTAGCAGCAGAACGGTTAGAGGAGGTGATGAAGAAGCTGACCCCAGAGCTGTTTGAGTTCCAGCCTGACCTCCTCCACCAGCTGGTCACTATTATGAACCCCAACATCCTCATGTCTCACGGGGTCCCAGTGAGTAATGACACATGTATAGACGCACAGTCTGCGCCCACACATGTACACATTGCACACATCTTCAAATTAAAGTGATGATGAGCGATAATACTGAGAGAAATGTCCATGCTGATAACCTCCTTTCCATTTGATTGACAGGTTGTACGCACCAACCAGTGTGCTGGCGAGTTTGTCATCACTTTCCCCAGGGCTTACCACAGCGGCTTCAATCAGGGATATAATTTTGCTGAAGCTGTCAACTTCTGCACTGCAGACTGGGTATGCCTCTATTCAAATGGGTGTTTTATGTGCTGTTTTCAAAATTCTTAATTTCCCTTTGGTTTTCTCTTTTTCCCTCTTTGTCTCCCTTCCCTCCGTCAGCTGCCTGCGGGGCGCTCCTGTATCGAGCACTACCGTCGTCTGCGGCGGTACTGTGTGTTTTCTCACGAGGAGCTGACCTGTAAGATGGCCGCCTGCCCAGAAAAGCTGGACCTCAACCTGGCCGCCGCTACTCACAGAGAGATGTTCATCATCGTCCAGGAGGAGAGGAAACTACGCAAGGGCCTGCTGGAGAGGGTGAGACTGATAACTGAAGTTGAGCGTGTGTGAGAGACGCAGGACTATATGTGGTTGGTCTGGGCCTCATATAGGACTCATTGTGGTTTGGTCACTGACTTGAGCAATCAATAAAATGACTGTGGTTTGTGTGAGCAATTGATTGTTGTGGTTTCTTGCGTAATATTGTCTGTGTTTGGTTTGAGTTTTTCAGAAATATTGTTTGTTGTGGTATGTTGCGTAATACTGAATGTGTTATCTTATATACAGTGTTGCTCGTGTGTGTGTTGTGGTTTCCTAAAGCCCTGTGTGTTGTGGTTTCCTAAAGCCCTGTGTGTTGTGGTTTCCTAAAGCCCTGTGTGTTGTGGTTTCCTAAAGCCCTGTGTGTTGTGGTTTCCTAAAGCCCTGTGTGTTGTGGTTTCCTAAAGCCCTGTGTGTTGTGGTTTCCTAAAGCCCTGTGTGTTGTGGTTTCCTAAAGCCCTGTGTGTTGTGGTTTCCTAAAGCCCTGTGTGTTGTGGTTTCCTAAAGCCCTGTGTGTTGTGGTTTCCTAAAGCCCTGTGTGTTGTGGTTTCCTAAAGCCCTGTGTGTTGTGGTTTCCTAAAGCCCTGTGTGTTGTGGTTTCCTAAAGCCCTGTGTTGTGTTCTCTCAGGGCATCACAGAGGCTGAGAGGGAGGCGTTCGAGCTGCTACCTGATGACGAGAGGCAGTGTGATAATTGCAAGACCACCTGTTTCCTGTCTGCCCTGGCCTGTTCAAACTGCCCTGAACGCCTCGTCTGTCTCTACCACACACAGGACCTCTGTAACTGCCCCACAGACAAACTCTACCTCCGGTAATACTGACTTCCTCGGTCTGTCCATCTGTGTGTATGTCAGTCTTCAGTCTCTTTCTCTCATGTATCGTTTCTTTACCACTAGTGCCTCACCTGTCTCTTCTTCCTCCTCCCTACCAGGTACAGGTACACTCTGGATGAGCTGTTTGCCATGTTACATCGGCTCAAAGTGCGAGCCGAGGTGTTTGATTCCTGGGCCAACAGAGTGAAAGAGGCTATGGAGCAGGAAGCGGGCAACAAGATAGGTGAGAAATGCCATAGACCCAACCCATAAGATAAGAAGGTAGAACATGCTGATCTAGAATTGTGTGAGTTAGATGGGTGAAAATAACTAACAAATGTTCCAAAAAGTGTGTAATGACACTGACTGTGTGTTAACTCCAGGCATCACAGATCTGGAGGTGCTGAAGGCGGAGGCAGCAGAGAAGAAGTTCCCTGACAACGAGCTGCTTCAGAGACTCAACACTGTCCTCACTGACACACAGCACTGTCAGCAGACAAGCACTGAACTCCTCAACAAGACACAGACCAGGTAACACACACACATGACCTAAATCATATCTAACGCTGCCATACCCACAACTCCATTGAACTGCTCAGTGACACACTCACAGTAACACACACTGTTGTGTATGTGTTGTAGGAGGATGACGCTGGCAGAGCTGAAGGCTCTAGTGGAGAAGATGGAGAACCTGCCCTGTGTGATGAGCCAGCTGGAGGACGTACAGGTCAGTATCCACCAGCTGGACCACCAGAGGAAACCAGTAAACCTGCTGTAGCTGGAACTTTGTTAATGTCCACATCTCTCTTCTTTCCCTACTTCCTCTCATTCCTTTTTAATGCCCTCTCTCTCTCTCTCTCAGGCGGTCCTGCGTACAATTGAAGAGTTCCAGACTCAGGCCCGGGCTCTAGTGAGTGACAGGGACTGGCGGCGAGACTCCGCTCCACCAGAACAACTGCAGGCCCTGTTGGAGCAGGGGGCTGGCCTGCCTGTAGATGCCCCAGAGTGTGAGCTCCTCAAGGGGCTGCAGGAGCAGGGCCGCTGGCTGGGTGAGGTGCGGCGGACCCTGGGGCCCGAGGGCGGTGAGATGACCCTGGCGGTCCTCAGGAACCTGATGGAGGTGGGCTGCAGTGTGCCCCAGAGTGTCTCAGTGGAAACAGCCATGGCAGAGCTTCAGGAGCTCCTGACTATAGCAGAACGATGGGAGGAGAAGGCCCAGATCTGTCTAGAGCAACGGTGAGGGACACAGAGGCCTCATACTGAATCACTTTTTCCATTCTCTTTCTCTCTATCTCCTCACTGTCTCACTCAATCGGTCTCTCTCTCGTCTCTCATTTACACACTCAAGTTCTCAGGTTGTCTGCTCTTCCTAATGTCCCCTTTCTCTCACGGCGTGATTGCAGGCAGAAGCACCCTCTGTCCACCCTGGAGGCCATAGTGAACGAGGCCAAACTCATCCCAGTCAAGCTGCCCAACATCCTGTCTCTCCAGGGCTGTCTGAGCCGAGCCAAGGCCTGGGTAACTGACCTGGAGGAGATCCAGGCAAGTAGAACCAACTCCTACTGTCTATTATAACCTTATAACCACGTTCAATAGGCAAACGTTGTGTAATGTTGCAGATAGAAAATGCATGAATACAGCGGACGTGAATTATTGTAGATGTCAGAGAGGCATGTTTGTTCAACATAATACATGTGAATGTTAAACAAAATTGTGCCCTGCTGAACGTAACCCTGGCTTGTCCTCTGTTAACCTCCTGTGTGTGTACTGTAGAATGGGGAGCACTACCCATGTCTGGATGACCTGGAGGGCCTGGTGGCGATAGGGAGGGACCTGCCTGTCAGGATGGAGGAGCTGAGGCAGCTGGAGCTGCAGGTAGCCAGCGCCCACTCCTGGAGAGACAAGGCCTCCAAGACCTTCCTGAAGAAGAGCAGCCAGCACAGCCTGCTACAGGTCAGAGAGGCTAGGGGTGGAGAGTGTGTGTGAGCCTTTTAGTTCTTTATTAACAGTGGTTAAAACGATTGGGATTTGCTGCACATATCAATCAGTCACACTTCAGGGAACACCAGAAAGAGTGAGAGACTGACTTGAACTCTCTAAAACTTGGGTGCATGTGAATATTGTTAGTGTGTTAGCCCTTATTGTAATTTGTGTCTGTGAAAGTGTGGCTCTTACTAACGGCATCATCACAACCTTTTCTTGCTGCAGGTGTTGTGTCCGTGTGTGGAGAAACGTAAGGAGAGGGAAGAAGAGACCGATGCATTAGATGACCCAGATACCAACACTCTGGGCCTCTCTGCTCAGGACCTCAGGGACCCTGGCGCCATTGTGAGTCTGTATAGAGTCTGGCCTAGCCAGACATTCTGGCTGTCAGGTTCTAGTGTGTTATTTACCAGTGTCAAATGTTCCCTCTAAGCTACGCACGGGCGCGCAGCTCCTCCGGGATTGCCGCGCAGAAGAGATATTAGCCCGCGCAGAGAAGCACGAGATTGAACTTCGCTCAACTTTCTAGAGTTTTCCCCCTTAGGTAACCTCCTTAAGGATCGGCCCCTTTTTTTTTTTTTTATCCTAAAATTACATACCCAAATCTAACTGCCTGTAGCTCAGGACCTGAAGCAAGGATATGCATATTCTTGATACCATTTGAAAAGAAACACTTTGAAGTTTGTAGAATGTGAAATTAATGTAGGAGAATATAACACATTAGATCTGGTAAAAGATAATACAAACCAAAAAACATGTGTTTTCTTGTTGTTTTTGTTCCATAATCTTTGAAATGCAAGAGAAAGGCCACAATATAATATTGCAGTTTAGGTGCAATTTAGATGTTGGCCACTAGATGGCAGCAGTGTTCAACGTTTCAGATTGATCCAGTGAAGCATTGCAATACTAGACTATTTTGTATCAAGTCTGCCCAAATGTGCTGAATTGGTCAATTGATACATTTTCAAGTACATAACTATAGAGAACATACAAAAATGATATGGTAATACAAAATGTAAGTTTACACACTCCCAGGAATGTCATACATGATGTATCATTAGCTTATACACTAACTTTCACACATCTAGATGGCGGGGTGGGTGTGGAGCCAGAGACAGCAGGGTTTCAAACTGTAGAACCCAGTTCCTACGTTTGAATATAAAAATGGATTTTATCAAACAAAACTATGCTACATTTTATCTCTGGGACCCTTAGGATGACACATTTACATTTGACATTTTAGTCATTTAGCAGACGCTCTTATCCAGAGCGACTTAGTTAGTGAGTGCATAAATTTTTTCATACTGGCCCCCCTGTGGGAAACGAACCCACAACCCTGGCGTTGCAGGCGCCATGCTCTACCAACTGAGCTACAGGGGACTATCAGAGCAAGATTACTGAATGTAAGTACATTATTTACCTTCAGAGGTGAATGTATCAAACCAGTTGCCGTGATACGTTTTTTGATGTTGTGCACTCTCCTCAAACAATAGCATGGTATTTTTTCACTGTAATAGCTACTGTAAATTGGACAGTACGGTTAGATTAACAAGAATTTAAGCTTTCTGCCCATATAAGACATGTCTATGTCCTGGAACATTTGCTGTTACTTACAACAGTCATGCTAACCACATTAGCGCACGTTAGCTCAACTGTCCCGTATACGGGACACGGATCCCATAGAGGTTAACACTATCAACATTTCCCTTTACTGTGAGAATTGTGATAGAATCAACGCAATATTAGCCACTTTCAATGCGACATACCGAAACAAAACGAACTATGCAAGACTTAGTATGCAAAACGAACTATGCAAGAGATTTTGTTATAGGCAGAACCCGTTAGAGTAGGATTATATTGCACTGACACGCACGACTCAGCCCGTACTCTACACAGACCGATGCGGCATAACCAATCAGAGCTGCAGTAGGCCTATATGCAATTAGACTCTTGCTATATATAGATCTGTGCCATTCACTTTGACTGGACTGTGTTTACAGGATGAGCGGTCGTGATGATGGGCTTGTTTTGAGATCAAAGCGAGAGCTGCATGTAGCCACGTGTGCACATTTTGTTCATATCCTTTGCTAGTTAGTGAGTTATTAGCCCAGTTATAGATAAGTTGTAGTCAGCAATAGGGGAGTGATTGCTTCCTACAAGAGCACAAAACGTGTACATTTCTAGACATCTTTGAAAAGCCAGTCTGGTAAAGAGCTTTTTTTGTATTAAAGGGGCAGTGTTGTATTTTGAGACAGGCTTGAATAAGCTAAGTAGCCAAGAGGCAGAGGGTAGTATAATTTGCCTTATTCTCTGTAATAATGGTATGGGAATAATAATGCATTTTATTTTGTAAAGTGCTTTCTTGCATCAAACAAAACATTTTCAGTCACCTCCTTGTCTAAAGGACAAGTGGATAAACAGGTTCATGTCAAGTCCTGCGTTTTTTTTTCAAAAGTCTCATGGAATGTAGGCCTACATTGAACACTACACATTAGCTGTCTAAATGATAGAACGGCTATTTCCATGTAAAAATGTTATGGGATGCATCTTCTCCATTGTTTTTGATGGTAGGCCACTCTGATAGGCCTACATTATGATCAAATAGCCACAGTAGCCTACTTGACTACTGTCTGAAACTAACTTAAAGCGGGTACAGCCTCAGTGTTTACAGTAAACGCGCGTGGAAGTTGCACATAATTTTCACAGTTTTCAGCAGACATGAAATTTGCTCAGTGCTGGAAAAAGTTGGAGTGAACATTGCCAGTGTCGGTATGTCATAACCAAATTCAAACAACTTGATTTGTCCCGTTAAGGCAGTTTCTTTTAGGGCTACAGCGGGGCCTCAGACTCATACAAACAACAGGCAGAGACAATAACTAGACGAGACATGAGACAATGACTTAAAAGTACAGGGCAGTGCATAATCCGTATCTGTCCCCGTCTAGGTGACGGCGTTTAAAGAGGGAGAGCACAAGGAGAAAGAGGCTCTGCTGAGGCTCCAGAAGGTCAACCTGTCTAAACCAGGTGTGGAGAAGACAGCAGAGAAAGAGGTAAAGACAGAGCAGGAGGACAAGGAGAACGGAGGTGGGAGGTGGGGGGAGGACCCCATGGAGCTAGACACACCCCTCCACTCTGAGAACAGGGACAGTAACCACACGACAACAGGCAGCAGCACTCCTCAGTCAGTGTGCGTGTGTGGCCGGGCTCCTCACCCCCCTCTGCTGCGCTGCCACCTGTGTAAAGACTGGTTCCACGGTGGGTGTGTCCCGTTCCCCTCCCTCCTGCCCTCCTCGTCAGGGCTGCCCACCAACCCCCTCTGCTGGTGGGACTGGGACTCACGCTTCCTGTGCCCGCGGTGCCAGCGCTCGCGGCGCCCGCGTCTGGAGACCATCCTGGCCCTGCTGGTGGCGCTCCAGAGGCTGCCTGTCCGTCTGCCAGAGGGAGAGGCCCTGCAGTGTCTCACAGAGAGGGCCATCACCTGGCAGGGGCGTGCCAAGGAGGCACTGGACACCCCCGAGATACAGGGGGCACTAGAGAGGCTGCAGGAGCTCAAACAGAACCAGCCACACAGGGAGGGAGAGGAGGAGGAGGAAGAGGACAGGAAGAAAGGGAACTCTGAGTCGGTGATAGTGCTATCAGATTCAGAGGTAGGAGAAGGAGATGGAGTGATAGACCTCACAGAGGAGAACTCTCCCAAGAAGACGCTGAAGAAAGAGATGAACGGCGGCACGCAGGCTGGATGTGAAAATGGCGTAAACAAGAAAGTAAAGTCTCACCACAATGTTACAGGTTAGTAGACAACATTTGAACTCCAGTCCATGATGTAACTTTTTCCCTGTGTCTGACTGTACCCCTTTGTACTGTATACACACACCATGTATCTGAGTGTATCCCTCTGTACCTCCACCCAGGTGTGGGTTCTCTTCTGCCGCTGGTCCCGTCACTAAAAGGCCCGGTGATAGAGCTGTCCCCGACCACCAGGACCCAGCTGGAGGAGTTACAGCTGGAGGGAGACCTGCTGGAGGTGTCTCTGGACCAGACCAGCACCATCCACAGGGTCCTGCAGGCTGCTTTAGCGCCACACAGACACACACTCAGAACACTCATACTGGTGAGAGACCAGGAAACCTCTAGCTTTAGCTGTGTATGTTGTATTAGCTTAACTCCTATGGTGTTGTTGAAATGTCCGATTTAGTAATAATTAGTAGCTCAATTACTTTAAAACTTTGTGTGGGAAGATACTTTTGTATATATAGTGTATGTGGACACCCATTCAAATTAGTAGAATGGCCTTACTGAAGAGCTCAGTGGCTTTCAACGTGGCACTGTCATAGGATGCCACCTTTCCAACAAGTCAGTTCGTCAAATTTCTGTCCTGCTAGAGCTGCCCCGGTCAACTGTAAGTGCTGTTATTGTGAAGTGGAAACGTCTAGGTGCAACAACGGCTCAGCCGCAAAGTGGTAGGTCACACAAGCTCACAGAACTGGACCGCTGAAGCGCGTAGCGCATAAAAATAGTCTGTCCTCGATTGCAACACTCAATACCGAGTTCCAAACTGCCTCTGGATGCAAAGTCAGCACAAGAACTGTTCGTCGGGAGCTTCATGAAATGGGTTTCCATGGACGAGAAGCTGCACACAAGCCTAAGAGCACCATGCGCAATGCCAAGCGTCGGCTGGAGTGGTGTAAAGCTCGCCGCCATTGGACTCAGGACCAGTGGAAACGCATTCTCTGGAGTGATGAATCACGCTTCACCATCTGGCAGTCCGATGGACGAATCTGGGTTTGGCGGATGCCAGGAGAAGTGCGTAGTGCCAACTTTAAAGTTTGGTGGAGAAGGAGTAATGGTCTGTGGCTGTTTTTTCATGGTTCGGGCTAGCCGAAGGGAAGGGAAATCTTAACGCTACAGCGTACAATGACATTCTAGACGATTCCTTACTTCCAACTTTGTGGCAACAGTTTGGGGAAGGCCCTTTCCTGTTCAGCATGACAATGCCCCCATGCACAAAGCGAGGTCCTTACAGAAATGGTTTGTCGATCAGTGTGGAAAACTTGACTGGCGTGCACAGAGCCCTTACCTCAACCCCATGGAACACCTTTCGGATGAATTGGAACGCCGACTGCGAGCCAGGCCTAATCGCCCAACATCATTGCCCAACCTCACTAATGCTCTTGTGGCTGAATGGAAGCAAGTCCCCGCAGCAATGTTCCAACATCTAGTGGAAAGCCTTCCCAGAAGAGGTGAGGCTGTTATCGCAGCAAAGAGGGGACCAACTCCATATTAATGCCCATGATTTTTGGAATGAGATGTTCGACAAGCAGGTGTCCACATACTTCTGGTCATGTAGTGTATGTCATGTTTTTGTCCTGACCCCTGTCCTCAGATTGAGCTCCAGGAGCAGAAGGGAGTGGGCCGTGGGGGGCGGGCTAAGGACTCCAAGAGGAAGAGGAAGAGCCAGAGGGGCGTCACAGGGACGGAGGGAGGACCCCGGTCCCAGGATGGCTCGGAGTACAAGAAGACCCGGCACCTCAACCACACACCCCCTCACATACCCATCCAGACACACCCCTAGGTAACTGACCTCCTCGCTTTTGTTTTGTTATTTTTGTTTATTTTCTATTAGGCCCTCCTCAATTTAGTTCAAGAAATGTAGACATTAGTTACAATACTTGTTTGAAAAAAGGTTAAGCAGTTTAACTCATGCTTCTCTCTCTCTCTATTCCTCTCACTCAGATCTTGTGATATGGTTATAGATGCAACTCTGAAGTAAAGAATGGCCAAACGTTTGGAGAGAAATAGAATGGACAGCTCATTCTGGGCCGGAAGACAGTGTCAAACTGTGGAAAGAAAGATGCAGGCCATCCCCCGGTCTACAGCTCCCCTGTCTACCCCCCGGTCTACAGCTCCCCTGTCTACCCCCCGGTCTACAGCTCCCCTGTCTACCCCCCGGTCTACAGCTCCCCTGTCTACAGCTCCCCTGTCTACCCCCCGGTCTACAGCTCCCCTGTCTACCCCCCTGTCTACCCCCCGGTCTACAGCTCCCCTGTCTACCCCCCGGTCTACAGCTCCCCTGTCTACCCCCCGGTCTACAGCTCCCCTGTCTCACCCCCCGGTCTACAGCTCCCCTGTCTACCCCCGGTCTACAGCTCTCCCTGTCTACCCCCCGGTCTACAGCTCTCCTGTCTACCCCCCGGTCTACAGCTCCCCCTGTCTACAGCTCCCCTGTCTACCCCCCTGTCTACCCCCCGGTCTACAGCTCCCCTGTCTACAGCTCCCCTGTCTACCCCCGGTCTACAGCTCCCCTGTCTACCCCCCGGTCTACAGCTCTCCTGTCTACCCCCCGGTCTACAGCTCCCCTGTCAACCCCCCGGTCTACAGCTCCCCTGTCTACAGCTCCCCTGTCTACCCCCCGGTCTACAGCTCCCCTGTCTACAGCTCCCCTGTCTACCCCCCGGTCTACAGCTCTCCTGTCTACCCCCCGGTCTACAGCTCCCCGGTCTACCCCCGGTCTACAGCTCCCCTGTCTACCCCCCGGTCTACAGCTCCCCTGTCTACCCCCCTGGTCTACAGCTCCCCTGTCTACCCCCCGGTCTACAGCTCCCCTGTCTACCCCCCGGTCTACAGCTCCCCTGTCTACCCCCGGTCTACAGCTCCCCTGTCTACCCCCGGTCTACAGCTCCCCTGTCTACCCCCGGTCTACAGCTCCCCTGTCTACAGCTCCCCTGTCTACCCCCCGGTCTACAGCTCCCCTGTCTACCCCCCAGTCTACAGCTCCCCTGTCTACAGCTCCCCTGTCAACCCCCCGGTCTACAGCTCCCCTGTCTACCCCCCAGTCTACAGCTCCCCTGTCTACAGCTCCCCTGTCAACCCCCCGGTCTACAGCTCTCCTGTCTACCCCCCGGTCTACAGCTCCCCTGTCTACAGCTCCCCTGTCTACCCCCCGGTCTACAGCTCCCCTGTCTACCCCCCGGTCTACAGCTCTCCTGTCTACCCCCGGTCTACAGCTCCCCTGTCAACCCCCCGGTCTACAGCTCCCCTGTCTACAGCTCCCCTGTCTACCCCCCGGTCTACAGCTCCCCTGTCTACCCCCCCGGTCTACAGCTCCCCTGTCTACCCCCCGGTCTACAGCTCCCCTGTCTAACCCCCGGTCTACAGCTCCCCTGTCAACCCCCGGTCTACAGCTCCCCTGTCTACCCCCCTCCTCTCATACACTATCACATTCAAACACTAACACAGTGATTCTCTTTTTGAGCTCCTACATCTATATTCTACACTCTTCCGTCTCATTCTCCATCCCTCTGTAACATACCAGCACATTCCTCTCTCTTCTGCCCTGTACTTTATACCCCCTCCCTCTCTTTCTCTCTATCTACCTCCCTCCATCCTCCCAGTGAAAGTGTTCGGAGTGTGCGAGCTGGCATTGTCATAGGAGAGCAGTTCTCTTGGTCTTAATTAGCGATCCAGTTCTCTGAGGTCAGTCAATCTGTCAGTCAGTCAATATGCTATGTGTTCTCAGCTATTTTAAATGCTAGTTTGACACAAGCCTGTCGAACACAGACAGACAGGGAGGTCCAGTTAAGTTGACCCACATACCCACTTACTGAAGTAGAAATGAATTATTTCATGATACATTTTTCTGGGGGTTTGGACATGAAGCTAACTTAAAGCTGAAGTTCAGTTCATTGGAAGGTTGTGAATGACAGTGGATCCTAGGTGACGATGGTCACCATGGTAACGCTTGTATTTTTTTGTATTGTATCTTGTTCAAGGCTGGGCTGTCGGAGGGGACTTTGCATTTTCAATAAAGCCCATTTGGATATTTTCGGAAGTGTGAAAAACAGGCATTCATGTTTTTGGTGCTACTTTCCCAAAATAGGTATCTGTACCTCTCACCTCTCACATTCTATCTCTCTCTGTCACCACTGACTCTTTTCATTCTGATTTCCCCTCCTCAGACTAATTATTTTATTCTCTGTCCTGTTTTTCAGTCTGCTCCTGAACTTTCTTCCCTCTCCTTCCAAACTAAAGTAACACTTCACTTTATCACAATTTACTTTGTCTCTGGGTTCAAATTATTTTATTATTATTATTATTGATATTGATATTGCAGACATGCGGTTCTCATGAGTTTGTGTATAAACTTTTCATTTCAATGTTACCTTTTTGTTTTTCACTCGTTAGAAAATAAAGGTTTAGAATTGTTTGAGGAATCTTTTGACTCCTGTCCTCTTTCTTGTCCTTTTCATTAAATTATTTGACAGAATATTGAAAAATATTTCTGGTGCTGAATGGATCAGTACACCCTTTGTGTTGCGTGAACTTAAACCACAGGGGTAGTCATGGTGGTCCTGAGCTCCTGGCATCTCCCTTGGGACAGTTTTGAGCATGTTGCTGTATCACAGTATGACAGAAATTACGCAAACAATTCAAAGGACAACATCACTTAAATATTTTCATTAACAATTTATATAGAAAAGCTTTTATTGTAAAACGCTTATGGACCAGACATCACAGTATACTGAACAAACAGGGCCACATAGTTTTCTAGTCTAAGAATTGAACAAGTGAAGAACATGTCACATTATCACGTCCACAATTTCACACCAAGATTTTGTAACTTTTTAAAGTATATTTTAGAAGTTGTTACTTTTCACATTTATAGTCAACATGCAAGTAACTAAATGTTAAAGAACCACTTACTACAACGCATTGTTCTGTCATACTGTATGAATAAGTAACTCCATTGCAGAATACGATCGTACCAGTCATCAGAAGACTCATTCAAGAAGATTTCCTCACGTCTCAACCAGCAGACGTGGTTTTATGTGCTGAGGGATTTGGTGTGCCTTTTTTCTCACTGCTTCTCAATGTATTCATATGAGAACACATGCTTGTCAGAGTTTCATTCATTAGTCAATACGGCCCAGGCTCTGCTTTGTTCTTTACGGTGTTCTTGGCCAATGTGCTTTGTATAATCTGTATGTAAATGCCGTACACAAGCTTATAAATTGGCATACGAGGCACTGTCCTTATAAGAATGGTCAATAACTACAGGTTGGTTTATTTCACCAGAGCTTTCTTTTCACTTGTCTTGCCTCCCTGCTTACGTTTATCCTTTTCCCTCAGGCAGAAATGACAGCTTGCAATATAGGTTATATCGGTAAATATAAACTGGGTGGTTCGAGTCCTGAATGCTGATTGGCTGAAAGCCGTGGTATATTTAAGCAATTAGGCACGAGGGGGTGTGGTATATTGGCCATATACCACAAACCCCAGAGGCGCCTTATTGCTATTATAAATTGGTTACCAATGTAATTAGAGTAGTAAAAATAAATGTTTTCTCATACCCGTGGTATACGGTCTGATATACCATGGCTGTCAGCCAATCAGCATTCAGGGCTCAAACGACCCAGTTTATAACAGACCATATACCATGAGTATGAGAAAGAAAAATACTATTTACTGGTCTAATTACGGTGGTAAGCAGTTTATAATAGCAATAAGGAACCTCAGGGGCTTGTGGTATATGCCCAATATACCACGGCTAAGGGCTGTATCCAGGCACGACGTGTTGCGTCGTGCATAAGAACAGCCCTTAGCCGTGGTATATTGGCCATACACACCTCCTCGGGCCTTATTGCTTAATTATGTTCTGCTCTTCTACATTGCACTATACTTTCCCTCCCTCTCTCCTCACAGGCTGTGGTGACTAAGCAGCAGGTGGTGCGGTCTCTCTCCATCTCTCACCCTTTCTCTCCCTCTCTCCTATGTGCAGTGACCATAGAGACAAAAAAAAAACTAATCATGGATATAACCTGTTTAAGCATGGATATTGCCATTGAAGGCTTCCGCCATAAAGTAGTCAACTGGGTGGGGATTCCTATGGGTTATAGCCTCAATGGAGCTGCCCATGCTGTCACAGACGCTATAATGGCACAGATATAACAATGAGTCCTCTATTGATCTCTATGGAAGTGACAGATCACAGATTGTGTTGGATTTATTTTCCTCTAAATCAACCCCCTCCACAAACTACTTCTCCACTCTTCTCTTCCTATCTCTTGGTCTTCCTCCCTCTATACCTATCTATCTCCTCTCCCCTCTACATTAGACAGTGGTGACTGACAGCAGAGGGTTGTAAACCTTCTTCCCGTCAGGTGCCCTGGTCCCGTGCGCCAGTAGTTCCTGGATGGTGATCCAGTTGTCCAGGATCCTACGGCTCCGTTTCTTCTGGCTCCTACTGTGGCTCAGCTCCAGGATGGTAGTGGGCTCCTGTCCCTGTGGAGCCCCGTGTTGTCCACCGCCACTCGACTCCCTCTCCCTCAGGAAGTCCAACCGGCTCTGCATCATAAACTCCCTACGTCTGCGCTGCTCCCTGGCCCTCAGCAACTGCTGCTTTCTTTCCTCCTTCGACCAATAGCGGCCCATCTTCATCTCGCTGACGGCGTCGTCGTCTGTGGTCATGCCACTGCGCTCTTCCCGGATCTTCATGGCCCGGGCCTTCAGGAGGCGGTCCCTAACGGGCCGCTTGGCAACATAGCGGGAGCCGTCGCTGCGTACTTTGACCTTCCACTCCATACGTGGCGAAGCCAGTGGCGGGAGGGGAGGGGGGATGGGTAAGGAGGGCTTGGACACAGGGCCCTGGTGGATGTCTTTGCATGTGCTCCCCAGGCTCATGGGACTCTCGCTGCCCTCCCTGGGTCGCTCCAGGCCCTCGGAGGTACAGGGGGACCTCAGCTGCATGCAGCTCTGGTAGCGCTGGGGGATTCTGGAGCCAGAGTGGCGGCGGGACAGATAAGGGCTGTTCTCAGCGCTACGTCCTCCTCCCCTTCCCTCTACTGTCCCATTGGTTTTGGGGCGTCCCGCGCCTCCGTCCGACCCCCTCCTGGCCGCCCCATCGCGGGATAGGGATCTGAACTTGGCCCCACCCAGGCTGGAGGTCTTTGCTTCCGCTCCCCTCCTGTGTGAGTTAGGGGAGTAAGGCTGGTTCAGGTTAGCCTGCCCCCTCTCTCCCCTCCTGCCTCCCCTCTCCCTGTGCCGGCTGGGGGTCCGACACTGTAAAGAGGCAGAGTCTCCCCCCTCCAGGCTGCTGCGGCCATGTGCAGAGGGGGAGGGGTACTGTTCGCTGACCAGAGGGGTGCTCCTGCAGCTCTCCCCTCCTGTGTTGTAGGCGCTGGTGCTGTCTTTGTCGGAACGCTCCCTCTCAGGGAGCTCATTAATGTCTGACAGCTCATGGTGACGGGACTCCTCGCTAACCAGAAGAGCCACCCGCCCAGCCCCGGCCCCACCTCCTGCCCCGCTCTCCTCCTCCTCCTCCTCCTCCAGAGGCCATGCCTTCAGACAGCGCTCCCGGAGCTGCTGCATCTTCTGGGCCCTCAGGATGTTACGACACTTGAACTCCAGGTGGCGTAGCTCCTCTTCCAGGAGGGCCATCTCATGCTGCATCAGGCTCTCATTCCTGTTCACATCCAGAGGAACCCCCCCATCGCCCCCCTGCCCGTGACCCCCATGCTCCCCCAGCAGCAGAAGAGCGTTGCCGTTTTTCTCGTAGTAGCACTTGATCTCCAGGAGCTCCCTGTACCGCTCACACTCTTCCTCCGTCAGGCCAGGCATCATCATCACTGGGTCAGCTGTGTAGACCCTCTCCCCTGCCAGGTCAACACCCCCCCCTCCTCCTCCTCCCCCACCCAGACAGTCCAGGCCCAGCAGAGAGTCCGTGCTGAAGTGGAACTCTGTGGAGTGACCATGGAGCAGGGGTGGGGTGTCCCTGTCCCCCCGGCCAGAGTGGAACCTGCGCATGCTGCCGGGGGTGTTGGTGGCGTTGGTGGTGGGGGCGCTGGTCTCGTCTCCCAGCAGGTCGTGTTCTGAGGACTCCTCGTTGCGGGTACTCTCGTCCGTACGGCCCACCCCGCTGTCCAGCTCCTGGCTGTTACTCAGCACCGTGTGGAGCAGGCTTGGAGAGTCACGGTGACCCCACCCACGGCCCCCCACCCCACCACCACTCACGACCCCTGGTTCTGCATCGAGCACGGAGGCCCCGTTCCTCAGCTGATGGGGGATTGGCAGATGGACGGCATTGTCCAGAACCTCCAGCTCCAGTTCATCTGGGTCCAGCTGGTTGTCATTCTGAGTTGTAGAAGGTGTTTCACATAATGTGTTTATGTTGTTTGATGGCCGTTGTTGCATTGAGTTGAAGGTGTCATTGAGGTGGGAAAAGAAGCATATGAGAATTAAGCAGGTTTATTTTATTGTACTCTTTTGAACCTCATACAACATGTTAGAGGTACAGTGGGGGAAAAAAGTATTTAGTCAGCCACCAATTGTGCAAGTTCTCCCACTTAAAAAGATGAGAGAGGCCTGTCATTTTCATCATAGGTACACGTCAACTATGACAGACAAAATGAGATTTTTTTTCTCCAGAAAATCACATTGTAGGATTTTTAATGAATTTATTTGCAAATTATGGTGGAAAATAAGTATTTGGTCAATTACAAAAGTTTCTCAATACTTTGTTATATACCCTTTGTTGGCAATGACACAGGTCAAACGTTTTCTGTAAGTCTTCACAAGGTATTCACACACTGTTGCTGGTATTTTGGCCCATTCCTCCATGCAGATCTCCTCTAGAGCAGTGATGTTTTGGGGCTGTCGCTGGGCAACACAGACTTTCAACTCCCTCCAAAGATTTTCTATGGGGTTGAGATCTGGAGACTGGCTAGGCCACTCCAGGACCTTGAAATGCTTCTTACGAAGCCACTCCTTCGTTGCCCTTGCGGTGTGTTTGGGATCATTGTCATGCTGAAAGACCCAGCCACGTTTCATCTTCAATGCCCTTGCTGATGGAAGGAGGGTTTCACTCAAAATCTCACGATACATGGCCCCATTCATTATTTCCTTTACACGGATCAGTCGTCCTGGTCCCTTTGCAGAAAAACAGTGTTTCCACCCCCATTCTTCACAGTAGGTATGGTGTTCTTTGGATGCAACTCAGCATTCTTTGTCCTCCAAACACGACAAGTTGAGTTTTTACCAAAAAGTTATATTTTGGTTTCATCTGACCATATGACATTCTCCCAATCCTCTTCTGGATCATCCAAATGCACTCTAGCAAACTTCAGATGGGCCTGGACATGTACTGGCTTAAGCAGGGGGACACGTCTTGCACTGCAGGATTTGAGTCCCTGGCGGCGTAGTGTGTTACTGATGGTAGGCTTTGTTACTTTGGTCCCAGCTCTCTGCAGGTCATTCACTAGGTCCCCCGTGTGGTTCTGGGATTTTTGCTCACCGTTCTTGTGATCATTTTGACCCCACGGGTTGAGATCTTGTGTGGAGCCCCAGATCGAGGGAGATTATCAGTGGTCTTGTATGTCTTCCATTTCCTAATAATTGCTCCCACAGTTGATTTCTTCAAACCAAGCTGCTTACCTATTGCAGATTCAGTCTTCCCAGCCTGGTGCAGGTCTACAATTTTGTTTCTGGTGTCCTTTGACAGCTCTTTGGTCTTGGCCATAGTGGAGTTTGGAGTGTGACTGTTTGAGGTTGTGGACAGGTGTCTTTTATACTGATAACAAGTTCAAACAGGTGCCATTAATACAGGTAACGAGTGGAGGACAGAGGAGCCTCTTAAAGAAGAAGTTACAGGTCTGTGAGAGCCAGAAATCTTGCTTGTTTGTAGGTGACCAAATACTTATTTTCCACCATAATTTGCAAATTAATTCATTAAAAATCCTACAATGTGATTTGCTGGATTTTCTTTTCTCAATTTGTCTGTCATAGTTGACGTGTACCTATGATGAAAATTACAGGTCTCTCTCATCTTTTTAAGTGGGAGAACTTGCACAATTGGTGGCTGACTAAATACTTTTTTCCCCCACTGTATGTCTGTCATTGTTTATCTCAGTCACTAGATGGCGAAGGAGCCAAGTTAATGTGTGAGTTCATTACCATTTTAAAGGCATTTTTGTACTTAGGGGTATTTTCCACTGAGTTGTCTGGATGAATAGGTAAATTGGGCCTAAAGGTAAATATATGCACATGCATGCACACCCACCCAATTATACGCATGCACACACGTGCACACACACACATTACCAGTCTGTTCAGTGTGTTTTTACTACTAGTGAATAGTGTAGGTAGGATAATTACAAATGGCTTGTTTTGATAGGCTCCCTCTATTCAGATCCTCTGATATATTGATAAAATGTGTATGTAAATATTCTGGTTTAATTCAGCAAACAATTCACGCCTTAGAGTGGAGTTGACCACATTTAATTGATTTTAATTGTAATTATTTTAATTTAATTAGTTTCAGGCTTTTGGATTATTCTTATTCTAACAACTCCTTTATGTATGTATTTATTTATTCATCTATTTTCCCAATACAGGTGAAATAACCCTTAAAGGTCCAATTCAGCCACTTTTATCTCAATATCAAATCATTTCTGGGTAACAATTAAATACCTTACTGTGATTGTTTTCAATTAAAATAGTCAAAAAGAAACAAAAATAGCTTCTTAGCAAAAAAGCAATTTGTCAAGCAAGAATTTTGCTGGGACTGTATGGGAGTGGCCTGAGTGAGGGGCCTAATTGTCGGAGCCTAATGGGAGGAATATATAACCCGAAAACTAGCTGTTATTGGCAGAGAGGAGGGCAAACTCTCTTTGTTATTGGTCTATTAACTTATACCGCCTGATGATGTCGGCGGTCCAAAAAACCCACCCGTACAAACGAGCTGAAATTTCAGGCGGCCTTTTCAAACAGCGCTTACACTAAAAGGATAATCATTTTCACAATGTCACAGTATTATCCCAACCTCAGTGTGGAAATATATATAAAACACAGTATTATTCCAACCTCAGTGTGGAAATATATATAAAACACAGGAAATCATGTTTTTGACTGCACTGCCCCTTTAATCTCTGCTCATATATTTCCCTCTGATGATTCCCCCTCCTCTCACCTCCCTATGTGAGACAATGCTTTATCAATATGAATCCTGTCATCCTATCTCAGTTTTAGCCTACCCTGCATCTCATTTCTCTCTGCAGATTGGAGGCCGCCACATGAGTAAAGGAAGATGAGGGTACGTGCAGTGCGTGACTGTCTGGGTAGCAACCTACATTTGAATGGCCCTCTCTTAAATCTGCCCTCTAGCTGAATGTGGGCTGCATTCCAATTTCTGTGTGTCTCAGAGAACATGTACAAACTCGTGTGTTGTGTTTGTGTCTATGCCTAATGCACCACTCTCAGTATAAAAAGGGTAAACTATTCTGCCCCATCTGGAGGTGTGTATATTATGGGATGTCCTGGGACTGTGTCCTCAGGTCTGTCGAGCTGTGACCTTGAGGGAAACAAAGCAATGCCACATTGGCACGTACTGAAAACAAGCAGGCTCTCCCTCTCCTCGCCCTCCTCCTAACGCTCGCTGTCCATCCGTCCCGCCCCCGCTCCATTTCCCCCTATCGGTCCTCTCATCTGTCTCCCTCTTTACTCCTCTCACCTTTCCTGTTTCCTGGGTAAACAGTGTAGGGGGAGATGCAGAACTCCAGTCTTATTTCCTTTACATGAATGTCCCCTTGTTATAGAGGTACCAATCTGATCTGCCTTTGATTCTATGTTGATCAATTTGGTGATCTATGTTGAATTGTACTTGAAAGAAAATTGTAAATGGTGCTCTTGTTGTGAAAAAGACGTGTACGTAACATACTGTAGTTGGTGTGGTTATGGATGTTTTGTATGGAATTTGAGCCAGTTTGCTACAGCAGGAAAATAATCCTGCAGCAACAGGAAATGTGGATTATAATTAATTGACATTTTTGTAGGTGTTGATAAATTTTTTGTAAGGGAAATTCAAGTCTGAAATTTCAAAGTGGAAATTACAAACTTCAGAAACCTTTTTAAACCTTTTTAAATGTCCTTCTTTGCAGGAAATTATCCTGTAACAGGGTGATCAAATTAAGATCCTACATCTGTATGTCAGATGCTGGGTGTTTTGTTCTGGGAGAGGTTCTCACCTCTATTTCGGGCCGGGCCAGGAGCAGGGAGATGTTGGTACTGTCCTCCCTGGTCAGAATGGACACCGCCTCCTCTCTGTTCTGGATGTCCACCCCGTTTATCTGATACAGAATCACATCATAAATGTACTTTGACCTTTTTTTCTACATAGACTTGCTATAATATAGAACTTTGTCTGAAATGTTCTCTTAACAATCCTAATGTTCTCTTACCTGTAATATTCTATCTCCCTCTCGGATACGGCCATCCATAGCAGCTATACTATTGGGGTTGACCTGGAGTGAGAGAGGATTAGGTTAGCTGGCAAACAGAGCAATGATAACCCTCATCCTCACTCCCATCCTCCTCACCTCGCCCACATATATCCCCAGATCCTCCTCATCGTCTGTCCGGTAGCACACTGTTAACCCCAGCTTGTCCTGCTGACGAGACTTATACAGCTCCACCTCCTATTGAAATGTGTGGCATTTTGAGTGACAAGTTAAACACCTGAACACTGGTAATGGAGATAGAGAGGGCATGAAGAATGGGATTGTTGTTGAATTAGATGGTAGACAATTTGATTTGACAAGACGATTGAGACTTACCTCGTATTCTAACTCATCCTGTCTGAGATCCCCCTCCTGCTGAGTGATGTCAAAGTAGTTGTTGGGGTCATAATATTCAGGCTCTAGGAGACTGAGAATAAAAGATATGAGAGAAAATATGTCATGTGTCCCAATTTTTTTCTTGTCAGACATACAGACTGCAGCGCATTCAAACATCTTGGGTAAATTGAATCTCAAACTCTTCCACCCCCCCCACCTCTCTCTCTTTTTCTCTTTCACACACACAAATTCTCTCTGACCCTCTCTCTCCCTCTCTCTCTGTCCCTCTTTCTCCCTATCTCTCTCTCCCTCTCTCTCTCCCTCTCTCTCTCTGTTCTGCTCTCTCACTCTCTCTCACTCCCCCTCTCTCTCTCTCTCTCTCTCTCCCTCCTTCTCTTTCTTTCTCTCTCACACACATACATTCTCTCTCTCTTTCTCTCTCCACTCACAGCTCGTTGAGCAGGTAGGGTTCCAGGATGGGTGGCAGCGGAGGAGAGGGGGGCGGGTGAGGGGGCGGGGCTCCACATGGGTTGTGGGCGGTCCTTCCCAGGGTCAACATGTGCTGGAAGCTGATGTCAGTCTGAGTGCCGCTGTCCACACAGTCAGTCATCCCCCCTGTCACTGCTACTGTCCCGTCTAGCCCCGCTAGTCGCCCTGCATGTCCCGCCCGCCGCCGGGCCCCCCTCCTTAACACGTGAGACAGCAAGGGGTCTTGCACATCCAGGGTGGGATCCCCAGAGAGACGAGACAGCTCCTTACCATTCACCTAGAGGAGGGAGGGTTCAAAGGTTAGCCAGAGGGAGATCAGAGGTTAAAGAGGAGGAGATGGTGGAGAAAGGGGGAGAAGAAAGGAAGAGTAGGGGAGTGGTGGATGATTAAACACAAAGGAGTACAAGGACATGGCACATACAGAGGAAGATGTACTGACATTGAGAGAGAGTAACACAAAGGAAAACAAGCAATTTATAGAGCGAGAAAGATCAAGGGTGGGTGGTAGAGATTGGACTGGTGTGTGATTACAAAACAGGTGTATATAAAGACCAAACAGGATAATAGATAGTAGATTTATTGAGCCACAATAGCGGAGCTCTCACTAGACACAGACAGACCAGGTTAGAAGGAACCACAACACAAAGACTGAGGAGGAGAATAGATGAACACAACATACAGACAGACCTAAAACACAAAGCCAATTTCAGTCATTCAGTCATCAATTAAGAGAACAGAGAATAACACAATACACCTCAACACATAGAGAAATGTGTAGGTTCAGTGTATATTAGTAATACACCCCCCCCCCCAACTAAAAATCGCATACAGCGGGGGAGAATAAAAACGTTATACTGAGACCTTCAATCGACCTTCTCCATCTAAAGAACACAGCATGTTACTTATTTGACCATTCTGTGGAGAGAGAGAGGGAGAGGAATGGAATCATTAGAGAAGAGAAAATGAAAGTTAATAGGGTAGGTTCAGTGGGAAAAGTGAAAGTGTTATGTTGTTGTAAGGAAATGGGTTAATATTGGTTGAGATCATAGATTGCCTGTTGGCAGGCTAATCCTTGTATTAGTCCTAACTCCCTCTGCATGTGTCTAACCATGCTGTACATGATCCTCTTTCTTTCAACCAACACAACTCACATCCCTTACGAAAAAAGATTGCAGTCAGAGTGCAGTATAATTGCAGTTTGAGAGCAGTATAACTGCAGTATGCTACAAATACTGCGTCCAAAATAACAGTTATTTTTACAACAGTAATTTTGCAATGTAACTGCAGTTAGAGTGCAGTATAACTGCAGTTCAACTGCAGTACACTGCAGTTATTCTGCAAACACGGCTTCCAAAATACCACACTCGACTGCAGTTACTGCACTTTTACTGCAGTTTCAAAATTGCAATATTTTTTTGTAAGGGATAGAATAAATCTCTGTGTAAATCAACATGTGCCAACCCAGCCTAATAGATCAACCCTCTCTAGTTCCCTATATCTACATGTCTGTGAAGTCAGTTCTCTCTCTCTCTTTCTCTCTCTCTCTCTCTCTCTCTCTCTCTCTCTCTCTCTCTCTCTATCTCTCTCTCTCTCTCTCTCTCTATCTCTCTCTCTCTCTCTCTCTCTCTCTCTCTCTCTCTCTCTCTCTCGCTCTCTCTCTCTGTGATTGCTTTATTGGCATGAAATACAATTTGTATATATTGCCAAACTAGTTTAGTGGTACAGCATTTCAGTAAAGACAGTGAGGATGCAATGAGGATAATGAAATACAGTTCATTTCAGTAGTAATAATAATAGTACATATAATAATGTATACAGGTACAACACAACCGCTGTTATGTTGTGTAATCTTCGGTCGATAAATTTAATTCAATAAAAAAAAGATTATAAAAAGAAAGAATGTCTAATAAATAAACAACAAAATGTAAATGGATGATGGTTACATTAATTCCCTGAAGTATTTCAATCGTATATAACAATCTGATTGATTTCCCTGTGTGTTTGGATAATACGGTTGTTTAGTGTTTTAACAGCTGACATAGGTGACTCTTTTCAGGGTTCAGCTCTTGGGTTTCTAGTGCTTTGAATTGTAAGGATGTTTTGGGGCTTAATTTCAAATGGTGCCAAAATTGTCCTTTTCTTTATATTTACAATTAAAAGGAATCTTCAGAGTTCCACTCTGCATGCATTATTTGGTACTTTCTTTTGGCTATTTAAGATAATTCTGTATGTACATTTTCTATTTGTTTTTTCTCCCAATGCTTATAATCGTAATTACAGGTTTGACCCATAACCTTGCTTCCATACAGTGCAATTGGTAAAATTACACTGTTGAATATTTTGCACCAGATCTGGATATTATTATTTTTTGATAATTTTATTCTTATGGAGTAAAATGCTTTGCAGGCTTTTTCTTTTAGTACATTCACTGCAAATCCACCAGAGACACAGATTGTTTTGTCCCAGGTAGTTGTACCATTGGGCATGTTCAACCATGGTACTTCCTCATTTGAAGGGGTGTCTGCTGCAGATCAAGGGGGATTTAATATTAGGGATTAGTGGGTGTAGATCTGCTGGAGGAATCTGATTGAAACAGCAGGGATGTTGCTCTGGGGGTGACTGAACTGGCTCCGAGGAGAAGCAGTGATCGTGGTCAACTGATGCAAGACCCCACAACATTAAATCTGTTCAGAGGTGAATCATTTTACAACCATTTATGCCCCTCTTTTATTAAATGGTAATGCGCTTTTTGGCGTTCATAGAATCCACTGGTTGATGTCATGAGCCCACAGCTGTGCGTGTGTGAATAGACTACGTGCTTATGTGTGTGCGTTTGTGCGTGTGCGTTTGTGTGTGTTTTAATGGAGAGCTGTAGACAGTATTGAGGTGGTCTAAGTGACAGACAGACACCCACGCAGACAGACATTATGTTAGTGCGTTCATGGTCACACACTGACCTTGGCTGTCTGGGGATTTCCACATCTCTTTTCTCTCGCTCTCGCTGAGCTGCTTCTTTCTCCTGCCTGTTTGTCCTTCCCATACTAATGGCCTGCCATACATCTCTGTCTCTCTCTCTCCCTTTTAATTAGTTATTTCAATTGAAGACAAATAAGAAACGTAATTTTTTGCATGGCATCTCAGGCCATGCCAAATGGAGTTAACAGTGTGAAGCGTACCTGTATTTTTCATTTGTCAATGGAATTGTCCCCTACAAAAGCTTGTCATGCTACTGAATCAAGCATTTTTCTTGTATTGTCTACTCTTTCTTCCCCTCTCTCTTTGTCTGGTTCCTATTCCCTTAGTTTGTCTACACAGGATACACCATCATCAGGACCAATGTGGGATAGGGTATATAGAAGAATAGCCCTGTGGCAATGACTGACAGGTCTGAGAACACTCAGAAAAAGGATGTAGGGGGGTGCCGCTGCATTAATTATCAATGAGAGGCAGTGAGATTGCTTTGAGGTTGGCTTCGTACAGGTTAATGGTTGTTGTGCATTAGATTGGAAGGATAATTAATCTTGACATGTTGTGATGCATTATACAGCCACTGGTCAATTTTGTCGGCTGAGTTCATAACCTATAACCTCTGACTTTACACTCTTAGAAAAAAAGGTGCTATCTAGAACCTAAAAGGGTTCTTCAGCTGTCCCCATAGGAGAACCCTTTGAATAACCCTTTTTGGTTCTAGGTAGAACCCTTTTGGGTTCCATGTAGAATCCTTTCCACAGAGTGTTCTACATGGAACCAAAAAGGGTTCTACCTGAAACCAAAAAGGATTTTTCAAAGGGTTCTCCTATGGGGACAGCTGAAGAACCCTTTTGGAACCCTTTTTTCTAAAAGTGTAGCAGTGTCCCATAGTATCCAATCACAGTCAAGTCGAATTGCCGGTGACAGAGCGAAGGGTATTTATTGATAATTCCTTCACTAAAGGTGTATGTAACAACAGGCAAATTGATACATTATATATTCCTGTCATACCCTACAATATTTGGAGTAGCACAGTAGGAGGGTGGGACAGGGTGGGGGAGGGTAGGGGAGGGTGGGGGAGGCGGTGGAACGAGGGGAAGGGGAGAAAGAGAGAGGGAGATGAAAGAGAAGCAGGGAGTTCAAAGGGGTGAGTGAAAAGCGAGGGAGAGACGCTGATGGAGAGCAGCACAGGGGGAAGGGGAGGTAAAATGATGAAGGGTGAGGAAAGACAAGGACAAAGAGAGAGTGAAGGAAGGAGCTTTCGAGGAATAGTAGATTGTAAGTAAATAATGAGGGTGTGAATGTCTCACAACTCCATGCTTGTTGGTAAATATTTGAAACACACAGAGGAACCCCCAGGGAGATGTGTTAGTGGTTGAGGCTTAATGAGGTTTTATCTCAGACATTTTAGCTGCAGATTGATATGTTATCTACAGTACACCAGACTCTGTGGGAGGGGAAGAATTGCTCCTGTAAAGGCATCCACATGCTTCCCAGCCGAAACAGTTCGAAAGAGTTAGTGCATATATTATGACCACATTTTGTGACGTTTTTGTTCGTTTTGGACTTCGGTAAGTATTTTTTTTGGTTGTTCAGGCACACAAAAATGTTTGATAGCCGAAGTCCACACCCCTTCGTCGGTGATTGGTCAACAGTAGGGATTCATCGGTAAAGTCTTTGTTGTTTTTCAACCAGAGACCACTCCTTTTCATCCACAGTTTTACATTTAGAAATACTGCACCATACATCTTAGTTAGATGTCACATTGTGACAGAAACCTCACAAAATGTCATCATAATATATGCACAAACTCTTCCCAAATGTTTTGGCTGGGAAGCATGCGGACGCCTTTACAGGAGCAAATTTGCGCAACTAAGATCTCCTTGACAAAAACGTCAAAATCAATGACAGATTTCAGTTATCTTAGATTAATTCTGACTATTTTGAGTTAAGGCTTCTCAAAATGGACAAACAGTACTATTGCCGAACTGAAGAATGCTGACACCTTAAGTCGCTCTGAATAAGAGCGTCTGCTAAATGACAAAAAAAATAAAATAAAATGAAGATAAAGACTGGGAATGGGTGGTGAACACCCACCCAAACATATGAGCAGTAAAGGAGTATTTATAAAATGTATCGAATCATAAGCTTCATTCTTCCCAATGAATACTTACAATACTATAAAAATATGCATAAAAATTAATTATAAAAAGTCTGCATGGTTTCTTCCATATTTGTGTTCAGGCTTCATGCTGACCGTGCCCTGCATGTGCCCTCCACATATTGAATTCTACTTGTTGGGTAATTGATTTTTCTCATCTCCCATGCTTTGAAGGTTGTAAAAGTCACCTCTTCACAAAATCAATTAATCTGGAGAAATGTTCAGTGCCCTCTGATCCCAACCCCAGCTATTTGATATGACAAGGGAACATTTACATAGAGCAGTGGTGGAGCTCAGACACATGGACAACGATGAGCTGCCATTGATTAAAGTACTGCTAAAACAATTGGACAAATTAAAAGAACTAGTATTTGGGTAAATAGCAATACTGGAGGCATACCAGTAAGCAGATGTATTTTTGTTGGTTTCTACAAACTTATTTTGGAGCTGTATGTATTTGTTATTGTCCAAGAAAACAAATGTATTTCCCCTATGTTCCATCTTCCTCCCACCATTATGTCTCTCTCTCTCTCTCTCTCTCTCTCTCTCTCTCGACCTCTCTCTCGACCTCTCTCTCGACCTCTCTCTCTGCTAAAACTGACGTCTGACTAGACCAGACATACAACCCATAAACCCCCTCTCCTCCCTTTATGACCTCCAACCTAATCAGAAGCCTGTCGAGCAGGAAGGTGATAGAACTAGAACACAGCTGTTGACACACACACACACACACACACACACACACACACTTACAGTTTTTCTGGATTGCTAAGACACATTTCTTGAAAGCTGCTCTCCTTTTCTCTTAACTGTGAACACAAAACCCAATTTTCAAGCTACATTCACAAAACCTCAGACTCTTCTTGCAAAACCAAACTTTCACCTCAAAACAGTTCAATCTGTGCTCAAAACTGAACTATGTTGTCAAATCGTGCCCCGAGTCAATCAAAATAAAAAACACTACTGAACAGTCACTAAACACTACGTAGAAAAATAGAAAACACAATGCTCAGGACATAAAGCTGGAGAAATAAACGTTTATTGTTCACTGTAGGCTAAATGCATGTTGCAAAACAAAAAAAAACTGTGCATTTAGCACTTGTACAAAAAGACAAAACAGAAATCTTGTGCATTTACATGTAGCACTTGTAAAAACAAACAGAAATCTTATGCGTTTGCCACTTGTGTACAGTAAGCCCAAAAATATACAAATAAAGTACAAAAATATACAAATAAGTGCATTACTCAGCCACAGCATCATGTCTCCGTACTGGGTCAGGCCACAGGACTTCATCCACATCACAGGCCACATTTTGTCTGGCCAGGCAACGGGGGAAAAAACCCCTGGCATGCCGTATCCAGGCTTGGCATGCCTCCACACCTATGTCACCACAGGCAAGTCCCATGGCTTGCAGGAGATTTACCCTGGTGTAAGGTTGGCGTTCATATACCTTCCACCGCCATGAGGAGAAGAATTCCTCAATGGGGTTTAGGAAGGGGAGTACGGTGGAAGGCAAAGATTGATAAAACCTTGGTTCATATTGTACCACTCTCTAACCTGGAGGGCTCTGTGAAAACTCACATTGTCCCAAACAACAACATAGATGGGATGCTCATCCTGCTGCCCTAACAAAGCATCTCGCATGTGATTGAGGAAAATGAGGAGCTGGTGAGTGTTGTAGGGCCCCAGGTTGGCATGATGGTGGACAACCCCATGATTGCTGATGGCAGCACATAATGTGACATTGCCACCACGCTGCCCAGGAACACCAACAATGGCCCGATGGCCAATCACATTACGGCCTCTCCTTCTCCTTTTGGTGAGATTAAACCCAGCTTCATCCATGTAGATGTATTGATGGGGTCTTTCCATTGCATCCAGTTGAAAAAACCCTCTGTAGAAATAGATATAGTTTTGTAAGTGATACGGAAAAAGTGATTTAGGCCACTACAGTAAATCACTACTTAGAGTAATCAACATTGAATGTGTCTGGATATATGCCAACCTGTACATACTGGAATCTTTGCTCTTTGACTCTGTCTGAGTTGCGATCAAAGGGCACTCTGTATAGCTGTTTCATGCGCAGTCTGTTGCGCTTGAGGACACGATCAACAGTAGAGAGGCTGACACTGTTGATACCCTCAAAATTTAAATGGTCCTCAATGATCTTCTGCTGAATTTCGCTCAGTTTAATGGCATTGTTCTCAAGGACCATATCAACAATTAGGGTCTCTTGGTGTGGGGAGAACATACCTGTCCTCCCACCCCCATGTGGCAGTCTTTCAATTCTACAAAAAGAGAACATGGAGTTACAAAAAATATACATGGAATACTAGGCCTACAAACAGTTAGACCAACCCTCCATTACAATACTACAGTACATTGGTACAGTGATGTACTGAAACATATATTTACTTACAGTATACTGTGGTACAGTATATAGTATGTCATACAGTAATTGCTGTCAACATTTACATACTGTACTATAATGTCAAAAAAAGGTAATTACCTGTTCTCTTCTCTAAATCTTCGGATTATGGTGGACACAGTGAATCTACTGATGTTTGGTTGTACCCTTTGTCCAGCCTCCCTCATGCTCATACCATGGACAAGAACATGGTCAATCACAGTAGCTCTGATTTCATCAGATATTACTGTTCTTTGTCTTCGCTGACCACCTCGACCACCTCGACCTCCTCTCACACAAACTCTTCCTCTCAGATTTCTATGCATTGTAGGGCCTCACAAACCAGTGCTCTCTGAACTGGCTTACTGTATATGTTCCCTCACATCATTAGCCACAAGTGTGATCAATTTTGAGTTGTTGTGTTCAAGTGGTGACACCTGTGCTCTAATTGTGTTTGACTTTTTGTCACCTGTGCTCACCATTATGCAGCACGGGTGCATCACAATGAAAATGTGTTGGCAAGTTATGTCTAAACAGGTGAAAAGTGCTTATGGTTTTGCCAAAAGAGTGATTGATTCAATCAGTGGGTTCAGGCAACTGAGCATTTGATTCAGACAATAGGGTTTAGTGTTTTAGCAATTGAGAAAAACTGTAATCATACACATAAGCTTTACCAGAGAGAGGTGTTCCCAGACACCATGGTAAAGAGGCAGATGAGTGGACGAATAATAGGGTTTTGAGGTGAGTACCAAGCCAATTAGTGAGAGTCAACAGATATTTCCGTTTACAGATAATTCTCTTTGGATGCCCATAGACCCCGAACCCTCACTGAGAAGTAATCAGGTTGCTCCGGTTTATATTTGTCTATGTGTGAATATTGCTGTGTTGAGACTTAGTATTTCTTAGAGAGAGACAGAAAGTGGAATGGGCATGTGTGACTATGTGGAGCCGTTTGGATATTTGTAGCCAGAGAAGAAGTCAATCAATTCACAGATACTGAGAGGAAGAGAAGAAGACGAGCAGATCAGATAGGAAAGGGAGAGAATGTGAGAGACAGATATTGGCTTAGATAGTCTGTCAGAGGGCAAAGTCAATTTCATTGTCAAGTTGTCATATCACTGTACTCATTGTTGTGGTGTATGTCAATATAATACAATCTGTGATCCATGTGTGTGTGTGTGTGTGTGTGTGTGTGTGTGTGCATGCACATGCCCATGCGTACACGCTCACAGTAAATATGTCAGCAGGCTATCTGTGTGTGTTTGCACA
Source organism: Coregonus clupeaformis (assembly GCF_020615455.1). Classification (NCBI taxonomy): domain Eukaryota; kingdom Metazoa; phylum Chordata; class Actinopteri; order Salmoniformes; family Salmonidae; genus Coregonus; species Coregonus clupeaformis. The sequence goes on along the minus strand of NC_059215.1, from coordinate 10,123,068 downwards.
GTGTGTATGTCAGAACGTGTCAGTGTGAAAAAGAACATTTTAGGCTTGTTTAATGACTACAGTTGCCATGGCAACAGCCTCCCATTGAAACCCATTCTACAGAGAGAGGAGAGAGAGAGACATGAGGGGGGAGGGGAGGGGGGGGACTGAGGGGAGGACTGAAGGGGGGGTGGGTAGATGGAGGGGTAGACTGAAGGGGGGTGGGTGGGTGTTTGGTGCAGCACAAAATGGAGACTGGGCTCACACCGTGTTGTGTAGGTATATTCATGTTCTGGTTAGTTTGCTATGCATTACACATATAGTACAACTAATAGTTAAACTAATGCTTAATACAAACACATAGGGAGGCAGACATACAAATGTCGGTGGGTACTGTGTAAGACATGGCACCAGCCAGCAACGCATTAATAAGTTCCTCCAGCAAGAGAAGCATGTATTCAGACCAATGCTGTACGTAAACCATGGATTGCTGATGCTATGTACTGGCCATTGAGAGGCTTTGAAGCCACCGGTCAGCTATATTGGCACTCCCCAGTAGCAGCAGTCCTCCATAGGAATGAATGGAATTCTACAGTATTTAAATTAAAAAGGACAAAATTACATGTATTTAAGTATTTTTTGTTGTAGTGGGGATAGTAGCATTAGTAATCTCTAAAAATTATATATTGAACAAAAATATAAATGCAACATGCAACAATTTCAAAGATTTTACTAAGTTACAGTTCATATAAGGAAATCAGTCAATTTAAATAAATAAATTAGGCCCTAATCTATGGATTTCACACGACTGGGCACGGGTGCAGCCATGGGTGGGCCTTGGAGGGCATAGGCCCACCCATTTGGCAGCCAGGCCCACCCACTGGGGAGCCAGGCCCAGCCAATCAGAATGAGTTTTTCCCCCACAAAAGGGCTTTATTACAGACAGAAATACTCCTCAGCAACCCCACCGTGACAAAATGACACATTTTAAAGTGGCCTTTTATTGTAAGCTTTTTGTACGTATGGAACATTTCTGGGATTTTTTATTTCAGCTCATGAAACATGGGACCAACACTTTACATGTTGCATTTATATTTTTGTTCATTGTACTTTAAGGAAAATGTTTTTTTATATATTTTTTTTGTTCAATGTTTAGCTCACATAATTTCATTTCAAAGTAGTTTATGTATTAAGGCAGGGGTTCTTCAATTTTTTCAGCCTCGGCCCTAAATGAGAAATTCTGTGTTTTCCTTATGAAAACATGACCCCTTTCCGGTGCCATAAGCTAGGTTTGGTTGAGGGGAGGGGGCCCCCCACCTCACAGAGGAACATTTTAGTGCTCTGCAATTCTACACATTTTGCCATTGGATGGAGAGAAAATGTTGCAATTGTATAACACATTTTATGCAATTCTACTCGTTTTGCCATAGGGCAGAAAAAAAAAAAATCAGTTTTACAGCTAATTTCCTGCAATTCTACCCATTTTGCCATGACTTATGCCATGTTAATATGATATCTGAGTGAGAGTGACTGGCAAAATCAATGGGAGCCCCTTGGCACGTGTGTCACGGATCCTCCTCCTTGCTTGGGCAGGCTTCGGCGTTCGTCGTCACCGGAGTACTAGCTGCTACCGATCTATGTTTCTGTGTTCTACTTGTTTTGTCTTCATTGTACACACCTGGTTCCCAGTATGGCTATGATTTGTTCCCTATTTAACTCTCTGGCTCCCACTGTGTTGTGTGCTTGTTTGTTCTATGTTTGGTGTTATTATTGGGGATGTCCTCCCTGCGTGGAGTTTATGTTCATTTGTTATTTAGGAGTAAAGTACGTTGTCTACTAACTCTGTGTCCTGCGCCTAACTCCGTCCTACCGCTACACACTGACGCCTGACAACGTGACAGTATTCGGCCATAATTACTTCAAGTTTAGATAAATGGCTAGACTAATTTAACAATCTAAAAATTGTTAGCTAACATGGCTAATTGAGTGACTGTCAGTGACTGACATAACAAGACAAAATGTACTGAGGCACAATCACAATTTTTAAATGCACCTTGTGTATTCTACTATTCTAACTCTCAACAGTAATGTTTTTTTATTTATTCATTCTGATATGTTGTGACCCACATTAACATGGTGCTTGCCTATGGAGCAGCAAGGGGAACTTCCCATCCCTACACTACCTTCAGGCTATGCTCAAACCAGCAAGGGGAACTGCCCCTCCCTACCTTCAGGCTATGCTCAAACCAGCAAGGGGAACTGCAGCAAGGAAATTGCCCCTCCCTACCTTCAGGCTATGCTCAAACTCTACTCCGTTCTGCCACCTCTGGTCTCTTGGCCATCCCACACCTACAGGAAGTCAACTCCTGCTCAGCCTCGTCAGAGCTCTTCTCTGTCCTGGCACCCAAATGGTGGAACCAGCTTCCCCCTGCCCATCGTCCGAGAATGTCTGTAATCCTACCTCTTCAAAGAGTATCTTAAAAAAGACATCTCAGTCAGTCTTATTCCCCCCTGTACTACTAGCACTGACTTAGCTGATAACTACTTTATTGAGGAACAATGTACTTTCTATGACTGTGATATGTGGTTGTCCCACCTAGCTATCTTAAGACTAAAATGTAAATGTAGCATACTTTAAGAAAGGCTGCATTAAGGTGTCTAACAGAATAAACGTGGCAAAAACAAATGTAGACATTAAATGCATTTCTATAGCTTCCAAAATATTTTTTACAAGGTGGAGGAGTGCCATGATGGAGGCACAGGGGCTTCAACACAGCGCACCCATCAGTCATCTAGTGTATAAATCATTGGGTCAGACAGACAAAACTGTCTGTTTCTTCTCTTGCATTGCTGTTAACACTGTCAGTGTAATGTTACATTGTAATGTCAGTGTAATGTTGCATTGTAATGTCAGTGTAATGTTGCATTTACTGTACATGAATGGCAGAGAATTACTTGTTTCACTGAGTCTAATTTGGATGTGTATTTATGCATGTTTGTGAAAATCCCTGGGCCCGGTTTCCCAAAAGCATCTTAAGGCTCAGTTCATCCTTAAGATGCTTTTGGGAAACCAGGCCCAGAACAAAGCACAAAACCTCAAGAGACATGCAGTGTTTAAGAAAACCGTGAAATTGTTCTCTTTTATTTGGCATCATGGAGTTTTTAGACCAATCAACCATCTGTTCTGTTAGAAATTCTGTATTTACAATTTTGACATGTGGTGAGTTCTTTTAATTTAAGAATTTTATTTAAATGAACATTTCAGCCTTTGGATGAAAGGATAAGATATTTTACTATCAAACCGTCAGTGTATTCTGTTTGGAATGCTGATGGTCTAGCTACATGCCTATGTGCTCCTCTTGGCACCCCTTTGCCATCTGGCCTTACCAGGTTGCATGGGAGCACTGACGGTAACCATGTTTCTGCCAATAGAACAGTGGTGTATGTGTCTCAGTTCTGTGTTGGTGTATGCTCCTTTTATCCAGGCAGAGGCTCTCTTGTGCCTTTCTACTCTAGAGGCATTGGATACAGACTGATTGGACCACAGTGCATACAAACAGGTTCCATGCTACATCACCCAGACGGGACAGAGAACAGCGGTCTTCTGCCCAGGCAGAGGAGTCAGTGATATACCACCACTGTTTTACTCCCCACCACTCCCTGTCTGGATCTCAGACAGTGGCTCACACAGGCTGCCAGTGGATTTTGTTGTCTATAAAAGCTGAACACCTTTTGTGTTGTTAGAGCTCACTCCCTTGGGCATACCTTTATGCACCGCTTATTACACAATTGTTTGAACGCTTGATCAGTGAAGTGATTCGATGTTTCCACTATATCAATACACACTGACCCTGCATTTGTATTTGTATTTATTATGGATCCCCATTAGCGGCTTCCACGGCAGCAGCTACTCTTCCTGGGGTCCAACCACAATTTACATACAATAAAACAATACATAACACAACACCTTATTACACACTACTCTACCATAACATATTCACAATACAAAATCAATAATACAGCAAAATAACAATATTAAAATGTGTGTGTGTAGAGTGTGTTAGCATGTGTTTGCGAATGCTGTGCGTGTGCGTGTGCGTGTGCCTGTGTGTGTATGTGTGTGTGTGTCTCTTCACAGTCCGTGCTGTTCCATAAAGTGTAGTTTTATCTGTTTATGTGGTCTTTGTCATCAAGGCTGACCTCTGTAATAGGGTCAATGAATTTACCGCCAGTCTCCCTTACATGCTCCAGACTACACACACACACACAGGCACTCACGCATACACACACGCACGCAGACACACTAACACCCGGTGGATCAGCGAAGTCACTCAAGCCTACCTATTCATCCCTGCTCTGTGAAGCGCTCAAATCAATTACTCCTGTCGTCTGAGGGCAAACAGCAGAAAAATAGCCCTTTCCTTCCTTCCTTCCTTCCTTCCTTCCTTCCTTCCTTCCTTCCTTCCTTCCTTCCTTCCCTCCCCCTTTTCTTTTTCCCATTCTGTCTTTTCCTTTCCTTTGCCTGACTCATTAGTCTACCACTTGCAGTCATGTCGTCCCCTGTTGTTCTCTTCCTTGGCTTTGCCTCAGGCACCAGATGCAACTCTGATAACTGGCACAGACTCACATGTCCTGACTCTTCGACATACAACCATAACAATAGTATAACAATACATACAGTATACATCCCTATGCATGTTGTGATACTTCTGATACATGAGAATATGGATATTGAAGCTGATTCCTGGGCATGATCTTTTTATGTGGTGTGTTTATTCAGTCTCACAGGCATTACCACAAACTCACTAAGCAAAAGCTACATGCACATGGTACATGTGAGCACACCTAGATCTCTCAGTTGCCAAATGTTGCTGTTTGCTGAGACTGTAACCGTGGCAACCCTTCAATGCACCCCGTTGACAATAACTATTTTGGCGCTGAGCTACAATGCCTCCATTTAATGAATTATGCAACTTTGTCAGATACAAAGATAATAATGAATATTCCTGCATTATTCGTTTTGTCACAATAATAATGATGATATTGTTATTTTTCTCATTAGGTTTTTGTTTTCTAATAGTCCATCATCATTATGGTGGTTGTAATTACATTGTTCATGGTCATTTTACTGTGAGCACCTCTGTAATTGCTTGTGGGTGTTATTGCTTTGAATCGTTCATCAATAGTTTGATAATTGTAATTAATACATGCACAGCTTGTTCATGTGATGGGGTGTTGAAACAATTGAGCATGCAAATTATCTGTCAGTTGGTTGTGATGGATGACTGAGATTAGACCTATATGACGTCAGCATATTGACGCCCGTCTCTCTTGCTACAGGTGGTGCCACCTGAGCATTGTGACTGAGCTGTGGCTGAGCATGACTCGAGATACAGTGCTTTCGGAAAGTATTCAGACCCCTTGACTTGATGTTGTTAGGTTACAGCCTTATTCTAAAATGTATTACTTTTTTTCCCCTCATCAATCTACACACAATACCCAATAATGACAAAGCAAAAACAGGTTTTTAGAAATGTTTGCTAATTTATAAAAAATTAAAACTGAAATATCACATTTACATACAGTGAGGGAAAAAAGTATTTGATCCACTGCTGATTTTGTACGTTTGCCCACTGACAAAGACATGATCAGTCTATAATTTTAATGGTAGGTTTATTTGAACAGTGAGAGACAGAATAACAACAACAAAATCCAGAAAAACGCATGTCAAAAATGTTATAAATTGATTTGCATTTTAATGAGGGAAATAAGTATTTGACCCCTCTGCAAAACATGACTTAGTACTTGGGATCAAATACTTTTTTCCCTCACTGTACTTGCCCGTCTGAAGTTTGCCAATGAACATCTGAATGATTCAGAGGAGAACTGGGTGAAAGTGTTGTGGTCAGATGAGACCAAATTGGAGCTCTTTGGCATCAACTCAACTCGCCATGTTTGGAGGAGGAGGAATGCTGCCTATGACCCCAAGAACACCATCCCCACCGTCAAACATGGAGGTGGAAACATTATGCTTTGGGGGTGTTTCTCTGCTAAGGGGACAGGAGGTTCGAGTTGCCAAACGTCAGCCTCGAAACCTTAATGACTTGGAGAAGATCTGCAAAGAGGAGTGGGACAAAATCCCTCCTGAGATGTGTGCAAACCTGGTGGCCAACTGCAAGAAACGTCTTACCTCTGTGATTGCCAACAAGGGTTTTGCCACCAAGTACTAAGTCATGTTTTGGAGAGGGGTCAAATACTTATTTCCCTCATTAAAATGCAAATCAATTTATAACATTTTTGACATGCGTTTTTCTGGATTTTTTTGTTGTTATTCTGTCTCTCACTGTTCAAATAAACCTACCATTAAAATTATAGACTGATCATTTGTTTGTCAGTGGGCAAACGTACAAAATCAGCAGGGGATCAAATACTTTTTTCCCTCACTGTAAGTATTCAGACCCTATACTCAGTACTTTGTTGAAGCACCTTTGGCACCGATTACAGCCTTGAGTCTTCTTGGGTATGACGCTACAAGCTTCGCACACCTGTTTTTTGGGGAGTTTCTCCCATTCTTCTCTGCAGATCCTCTCAAGCTCTGTCAGGTTGGATGGGGAGTATTGCTGCACAGCTATTTTCAGGTCTCTCCAGAGATGTTCAATCGGGTTCAAGTCCGGGTTCTGGCTGGGCCACTCAAGGACATTCAGAGACTTGTCCCGAAGCCACTCCTGCGTTGTCTTGGCTGTGTGCTTAGGGTCGTTGTCATGTTGGAAGGTGAACCTTCGCCCCAGTCTGAGGTCCTGAGCGCTCTGGAGCAGGTTTTCATCAAGGATCTCTCTGTACGTTGTTCTGTTCATCTTTGCCTCGATCCTGACTAGTCTCCCAGTCCCTGCCGCTGAAAAACATCCACACAGCATGATGCTGCCACCACCATGCTTCACCGTATGGATGGTGCCAGGTTTCCTCCAGACGTGACGCTTGGAATTCAGGCCAAAGAGTTCAATCTTGGTTTCATCAGACCAGAGAATCTTGTTTCTCATGGTCTGAGAGTCTTTAGGTGCCTTTTGGCAAACTCCAAGCGGGCTGTCATGTGCCTTTTACTGAGGAGTGGCTTCCGTCTGGCCACTCTACCATAAAGGCCTTATTGGTGGAGTGCTGCAGAGATGGTTGTTCTTCTGGAAGGTTCTCCCATCTCCACAGAGGAACTCTAGAGCTCTGTCAGAGTGACCATCGGGTTATTGGTCACCTCCCTGACTAAGGCCCTTCTCCCCCGATTGCTCAGTTTGGCCGGGTGGCCAGCTCTAGGAAGTGTCTTGGTGGTTCCAAACTTATTCAATTTAAGAATGATGGAGGCCACTGTGTTCTTGGGGACCTTCAATGCTGCAGAAAGTTTTTGGTACCCTTCCCCAGATCTGTGCCTCGACACCATCCTGTCTCTGAGCTCTATGGACAATTCCTTCGTCCTGATGGGTTGGTTTTTGCTCTGACATGCACTGTCAACTGTGGTACCTTATATAGACAGGTGTTTGCCTTTCCAAATCATGTCCAATCAATTTCATTTACCACAGGTGGACTCCAATCAAGTTGTAGAAACATCTCAAGGATGATCAATGAAACAGGATTCACCTGAGCTCAATTTCGAGTCTCATAGCAAAGGTTCTGAATACTTATGTAAATAATGTATTTCTGTTTTTCTAAAATCCTGTTTATGCTTTGTCATTATGGGGTATTGTGTGTAGATTGCTGAGGATTTTGTATATTTTTTATCCATTTTAGAATAAGGCTGTAACATAACAAAATGTGGAAAACGTAAAGGGGTCTGAATACTTTCCGAAGGCACTGTATGTCCACACACAACACATACTGTCACCAGACTGCAGACAGATAGCCACTGTATCAGAGAGGTGTCAATATGAAAAGGCTGTGGCAGTATCAAGAGACAAGAGAGGAGGAGAGAGGAGAATGTTAAGAGGCTTGGTGTTACAGTAGGCTAGGAGAGAGAGAGAGAGAGAGAGAGAGAGAGAGAGAGAGAGAGAGAGAGAGAGAGAGAGAGAGAGAGAGAGAGAGAGAGAGAGAGAGAGAGAGAGAGAGAGAGAGAGAGAGAGAGAGAGAGAGAGAGAGAGACTCACCTGGAACATGACCCTGTACTGTTCCTCAGGCTTCTGAACCACACACATGTTACACCCCATGGTGACCTGGACTCAGGCCAGGCGGGGCCAAACCAGTCCAGGAGAACAGTACCTCAAAACACCTCTCTCTCCCTTTCGGTGTGGCAGTCATAGAGCTCCCCACGGACCTACAGGTCCTGATTGTCAACCCCTCTTATGTCAGGGCACTGTGGATTATGGATGCCAGAGTTTCTCTCTCCCCAAAAACAGGCCTGTTCCTCTCCTCTTTTCAGATTTCAGGTTTTACAATCCAAACCTAATCCATACATTTAGAAAAGTGTTTTGGATGTCCTCCCATCTGTTTCTGTCCCCATCGCAGAGTACAAATATCTTTGTATGTCTTCATAAGTGTGGAGTGGTTATGTTCAGGTTAGGTTTTGCATGACTCCATTATGACTTTTGGACTGGTGAGTCCGGGGGGACGGGGACGGGACGGGGGGTTGGGGGGGGTGTACTGAGAGATGAGTAACTTGACAAGGGAGCTGAGGATGGGTTGGAAGGAAAGACTGACAGTTGATCAGTGTTATTGTGTTGTAATGTATTTAAGACAGTCCATCATAACTATTCAATAATTATTAAATCATCTGTCAATAATAATAATGTGTGTGACCTAGATCTAAAGTGTATGCAGCCTAATTCTGCCTAATTTCTGTTGAACAGTCTCACCATGTGAACTGTCTCTCTCAACTAGCTGAGACGTTTTTCCCAATGGAACTCAAAGTGAACTCGCCCACGCCTTTCCCTGGTCTCACGCTCAGCTCAGCTAATCCTCAGCACTCTTTTAAATAAACTCTTTCTAAGTTTCAGCAAACAGGCAACGATATCAAAGAACTTCTCTCCCTCTTTTTTCCCTAACACTCCCACTCGAGTTTCCCACCTTCTTCACTTTCCAGGTTTAGAAGGATTGCTCGAGTCTGGCTTGTGTGATAAGTTATCCATCTGAAGGCCTTTTTCTCAGGTTTCACTTTTCTTTTGCTCTGGTACTTTCACCTTTTCAGGATCAATGGACTCCTCAGTATTTTTTCATTGGTGCTTGGGGTCATTGACATCTTCTGGTTTACCTCCATTGAAACAGACCAAGAGGAGAGAGAGATAATCTGCCCACTGAACAATCTATCCTACTGCCTGCATCTCAAGCCCTGGCTGTCGAGATAAGATTAGCAGTGTGTATTGGCTACACGAAACCCAATAACTCTCACACCTGCACACGTATCATAGTGAGGCAACAACACATGAGGAAACCGCTGTCTCAACTACACCTCTCTGCTTGACGTTGTGTATCTGTCAGAATAACAGACGCTAAGAACCACTTTCAGGATAAAGCTGTTTCACTGAACACGTCTACATACAAAATGTTTGTCATGTAAATTATCACTGTGGAGTGTTTGAGGAAAGTAGACAGTTGTCTGCTGAAGGTGTGTGAGACAGACTGGTAGATTCAGCTTCAGGTGTTCTTTCAGGTTTCTAGCCAGCTCTTTTGACAGTTATGGCTCATTGATTAAATAAACCAGGGTATTTCCAATCAACTGGAACACTGGAGGCTATTGCTCTGAGGTGTCACTGAATGGAAGATTATAATTAAATGATATGCCTGTTAGGCAGAGAACAGGAACCCTCCTACTCAGTCATGTGCAAAAATCAATATCAAATCCACTAAGGGATCAATTGCATGTTGTGTTTGCAGGACTATTGGAGAAATCAAGACTAGTCACCATTAAGACCACCAATGATAAGCCATGTGTAAAATAATATGCTTTTCATTTGAAAGATTAGGTTTAAGGGGCTTTGTTTTCCTCATTGAAATGTGTTCATTGAAAGTCTGTCTCTTCCTCCTCTCTCATTCCTATCTCTCATTCAACTCATCCTTCACCTGTTTAAGTGGACTAGCTCAGTGTATTGACTTAAATCCTGCACCCATTCTCTAATTAGCCTCTAAGATAATGCATGCTGAAGTGGAAACGTACTGCATTATACTGTAACCTTGTAACCATTTACAGAGTCTGTATCTCTACCCACTCTCTGTCTGTGTCATTACCTGGGTTAAACCTTTAAGTCTCATCAGTACTTCCTACAGGAGACCCTGCAGTCTGGACACCACTCAACATTGTACGCTTTGAAAAGTAAACCTCTGCCCAGCCATGCTCCTGTCAGAAACAAGGTGTTAGCTTCTGTAATCCTACCTCAAAGCCTCACTGACTGCACCCACCTGTACTATCTCCAGACACTCAGTGTTATCCTTGACACTGCCACATACACACAATAAATAACCAACTCCAATATAAAAGATCAACACACACACACACACACACACACACACTTGTAACAACCCCTTCCAGTCTGTTAGGCTAGGCAGTAAGCACTAGAGCCAAGACCAGTCTAGCTGTAGAACTGTGTTAGACAGTCACAGCAGGTGCTGAAAGCCAAACAGGCGTGTCAAATGTCCCAACGGTTCCTACACTCACCATTTTCAGCTCCACATACAGCCTTTCATCGCATGAGGATGTATGTGAATTCTAATTCTTACCTGGCCACTATTGTAAAACCTCTAGTTTGAGACCCACAGTCTGTCATGTGAATGAGTCTAACAGGTATGGACTCATACAGGATTCTACAGACTCAGGGAGGAAAGAAGGAGAGGAGATGCAAAATGTAGTGATGAGAAATGATAGAAAATGAGAGTATTTCCTCTTGCAGGACTTCTGTCACTCTGTGTCCTCACAAACAAAAACAAAGCTCAAACTAGAGCCCAAAAAAAGAAACTTTATCCATCTTCTACTGCAGGAAGAAAATAACATCAAATTAAGAATGTGAGGCACCAGATCTGTAGTAATAATCCACCTTTTGTCTGTTGGTCATTCTTTAAAAAATCCACAATTAGGAACAAAAGCGTTGGGAGGAATCCATCCAGGTGGTTTATAGAGCCAGAGTGTAAAGTGCTGTGCCTCTCTCAGGTTGGATATAAATCACAATCAGCACACTCAGAAGATGATAGAAATCACTGACGGCTGATTGGAGGATTGTCTTGGCTTCTCCCATCAGGCACGATAGTAAATGCGCTCCCCCACTGCAGTGGGAAACACAAAGGCGTTCCTGCCCAGCGGTAAGGAGCCTGCTGATTAACACACCGCACTATCAAGCATGTCTGCTGCTGCTGAATAGGATTCTACTGGATGCAACACTGTTCTCTCCCTCTCTCTCTCTCTCTCTCTGGCTTTCCAGGGGTAGGCTCTGGCCCCCTCCCCTAGTCCCCCTCCCCTAGTTCCCCATATTTTTGCCCACACCTCATTTGCTACCCCTCCTCCCCCTCTTGCTCTCTCTCTTGTTCCATTCTCTCTCCCTCTTTCTCTCTCTCTCTCTGTGGGAAACACAGGGCATGCTCCAGAAAGCCTGATGATCTGTTTACACCATGCAGGTAGAACAGAAGGAGAGAGAAATCTACATTAAATAATGGACAGTCAAGGTGCACTGTCAATAAACATTTGTCAATATTCATATATCTGTGACATACTGTATGTATCCTGGGTGTCCTTCAGTCCTTGGGAGGATTACAAGTATCAATTGCTTTAATGATAAGGTACCAAGAATGACATGGGATAATGTACTGTACAAGACAAGCAGAAATGGCCAAAGGAGGTAGAGAGACTCTGACTGCCTGTGAATTTAAATGAGTTGAAGCACTGACACACAGAAGGAAGAAAATTTGAAGAAGGAAAAGAGAGGAGACAGAACAATTGGATAACAGGTGTATGATGGGATGGATTTAAAGATGGAACACAGCCAAGGAATGTGATGTACATGACTGTGTGGGAGAGAGAGGGCGATGGAGAAAAAAGAGGGGGGTGGGGGTGGAGACAGAGAGAGCTTTCAGCAGTACGGCATTCAAAATGCAAACAATACAAACCTGTAAATGCTGCAATCATGTGGATAACAAAAAGGTTTAAATGCTGACAACAGATATACAGTGTATATGCACCTGTTTTGTTTTCAATTGATATATTTTCATTGACTTCCCTTGACCCTCTCTCCCTCTCTGCATTTTAGTACTGTTCATTGTCTAAATTCAATTCTAAACACAGCTCTGTCGGCACATTTGCAACAGTCACATTACCAATTGTTTTAGAGCCAAGTAGAGCCATGAGACACAGACCAGGGGACAGGGAGGATTAAAGCAGTGACTCACAACAAACTGAACACTGTAAGAATGAACAAATATTAAAAAGAAAATTATAGCCCACAAACAACTATTACAAAATAGGAAATATTTTACATTATTTATGTATTTCTCTCTGTTCCTCTCTCCTGCCTTCCTCTCTCCTGTCTTCCTCTCTCCCCTCTTCCTCTCTCCTCTCTTCCTCTCTTCTGTCTTCCTCTCTCCTCTCTTCCTCTCTCCTCTCTTCCTCTCTCCTCTCTTTCTCTCTCCTGTCTTCCTCTCTCCTGTCTTCCTCTCTCCTCTCTTCCTCTCTCCTGTCTTCCTCTCTTCCCCTCTCTTGTCTTCCTCTCTCCTGTCTTCCTCTCCCCTGTCTTCCTCTCTCCACTCTTCCTCTCTCCTCTCTGCCTCTCTCCTCTCTTCCTCTCTCCTGTCTTCCTCTCTCCTGTCTTCCTCTCTCCACTCTTCCTCTCTCCTCTCTTCCTCTCTCATGTCTTCGTCTCTCCTCTCTTCCTCTCTCCTCTCTTCCTCTCTCATGTCTTCCTCTCACCTGTCTTCCTCTCTCCTGTCTTCCTCTCTTTCTCTCTCCTGTCTTCCTCTCTCCTGTCTTCCTCTCTCCTCTCTTCCTCTCTCTTGTCTTCTCTCTCCTGTCTTCCTCTCTCCCTCTCTCCTCTCTGCCTCTCTCCTGTCTTCCTCTCACCTCTCTTCCTCTCTCCTTTCCTCTCCTGTCTTCCTCTCTTTCTCTCTCCTGTCTTCCTCTCTCCTGTCTTCCTCTCTCCTCTCTTCCTCTCTCCTCTCTGCCTCTCTCTTGTCTTCCTCTCTCCTCTCTCCTCTCTTCCTCTCTCCTCTCTGCCTCTCTCCTGTCTTCCTCTCACCTCTCTTCCTCTCTCCTTTCCTCTCCTGTCTTCCTCTCTTCCTCTCTCCTGTCTTACTCTCTCCTGTCTTCCTCTCTCCTCTCTTCCTCTCTCCTCTCTTCCTCTCTCCTGTCTTCCTCTCTCCTGTCTTCCTCTCTCCTGTCTTCCTCTCTCCTCTCTTCCCCTCTTCCTCTCTTCCTCTCTTCCTCTCTTCCTCTCTCCTGTCTTCCTCTCTCCTGTCTTCCTCTCTCCTGTCTTCCTCTCTTCCTCTCTCCTCTCTTCCTCTCGCATGTCTTCCTCTCTCCTGTCTTCCTCTCTTCCTCTCTCCTGTCTTCCTCTCTCCTGTCTTCCTCTCCTGTTGTCCTCTCTCCTCTCTCCTCTCTTCCTCTCTCCTCTCTTCCTCTCTCATGTCTTCCTCTCTCCTGTCTTCCTCTCTCCTGTCTTCCTCTCTCCTCTCTTCCCCGCTCATCTCTTCCTCTCTCCTGTCTTCCTCTCTCCCGTCTTCCTCTCTCCTGTCTTCCTCTCTCCTGTCTTCCTCTCTCCTGTTTTCCTCTCTCCTGTCGTCCTCTCTCCTCTCTTCTTCTCTCCTCTCTTCCTCTCACCTGGCTTCCTCTCTCCTGTCTTCCTGTCTTCCTCTCTCCTGTCTTCCTCTCTCCTCTCTTCCTCTCTCCTGTCTTCCTCTCTCCTCTCTTCCTCTCTCCTGTCTTCCTCTCTCCTGTCTTCCTCTCTCCTCTCTTCCTCTCACCTCTCTTCCTCTCTCCTGTCTTCCTCTCTTCCTCTCTCATCTCTTCCTCTCTCATCTCTTCCTCTCTCCTGTCTTCCTCTCTCCTCTCTTCCTCTCTCATCTCTTCCTCTCTCCTGTCTTCCTCTCTCCTCTCTTCCTCTCTACTGTCCTCCTCTCTCATGTCTTCCTCTCTCCTCTCTTCCTCTCTCCTATCTTCCTCTCTTCCTCTCTCCTGTCTTCCTCTCTCCTCTCTTCCTCTCTCATATCTTCCTCTCTCCTGTCTTCCTCTCTTCCTCTCTCCTCTCTTCCTCTCTCCTGTCTTCTCTCTCCTGTCTTCCTCTCTCCTCTCTTCCTCTATCCTCTCTGCCTCTCTCCTGTCTTCCTCTCTCCTGTCTGCCTTTCTCTTCTCTTCTTCTCTCCTCTATTCCTCTCACCTGGCTTCCTCTCTCCTGTCTTCCTCTCTCCTGTCTTCCTCTCTCCTCTCTTCCTCTCTCCTGTCTTCCTCTCTCCTCTCTTCCTCTCTCCTCTCTTCCTCTCTCCTGTCTTCCTCTCTTCCTCTCTCCTCTCTTCCTCTCTCCTCTTTTCCTCTCTCCTGTCTTCCTCTCTCCTCTCTACCTCTCTCCTGTCTACCTCTCTCCTCTCTTCCTCTCTCCTCTCTTTCTCTCTTCCTCTCTTCGTCTCTCGTCTTCCTGGATTCCTCTCTCCTGTATTCCTCTCTCCTGTCTTCCTCTCTCCTCTCTTCCTCGCTCCTCTCTTCCTCTCTCCTGTCTTCCTCTCTCCTGTCTTCCTCTCTCCTCTCTTCCTCTCTCCTGTCTTCCTCTCTCCTGTCTTCCTCTCTCCTGTCTTCCTCTCTCCTGTCTTCCTCTCTCCTCTCTTCCTCTCTTCCTCTCTTTCTCTCTTCCTCTCTCCTGTCTTCATCTCTCCTGTCTTCATCTCCCCTCTCTTCCTCTCTCCTCTCTTCCTCTCTCCTGTCTTCCTCTCTCCTCTCTTCCCCTCTCATCTCTTCCTCTATCCTGTCTTCCTCTCTCCTGTCTTCCTCTCTCCTTTATTCCTCTCTCCTGTCTTCCTCTCTCCTGTCTTCCTCTCTCCTGTTTTCCTCTCTCCTGTCTGCCTCTCTCTTCTCTTCTTCTCTCCTCTATTCCTCTCACCTGGCTTCCTCTCTCCTGTCTTCCTCTCTCCTGTCTTTCTCTCTCCTCTCTTCCTCTCTCCTGTCTTCCTCTCTCCTCTCTTCCTCTCTCCTGTCTTCCTCTCTCCTGTCTTCCTCTCTCCTGTCTTCCTCTCTCCTGTCTTCCTCTCTCCTCTCTTCCTCTCTCCTCTCTTCCTCTCTTCCTCTCTCCTCTCTCTCCTGTCTTCTCTCTCCTGTCTTCCTCTCTCCTCTCTTCCTCTCTCCTCTCTTCCTCTCTCCTCTCTGCCTCTCTCCTGTCTTCCTCTCTCCTGTCTTCCTCTCTCCTGTCGCCCTCTCTCCTCTCTTCCTCTCTCCTGTCTTCTTCTCTCCTCTCTTCCTCTCTCCTGTCTTCCTCTCTCCTCTCTTCCTCTCTCCTGTCTTCCTCTCTCCTGTCTTCCTCTCTCCTGTCTTCCTCTCTTCCTCTCTTCCTCTCTCCTGTCTTCTCTCTCCTCTCTTCCTCTCTCCTCTCTTCCTCTCTCCTCTCTGCCTCTCTCCTGTCTTCCTCTCTCCTGTCTTCCTCTCTCCTGTCGCCCTCTCTCCTCTCTTCCTCTCTCCTGTCTTCCTCTCTTCCTCTCTCTTGTCTTCCTCTCTCCTGTCT
This sequence comes from Coregonus clupeaformis, assembly GCF_020615455.1. NCBI lineage: Eukaryota > Metazoa > Chordata > Actinopteri > Salmoniformes > Salmonidae > Coregonus > Coregonus clupeaformis. Next base: position 10,107,436 of record NC_059215.1, on the reverse strand, counting down.
TCCTCTCTCCTCTCTTCCTCTCTCCTGTCTTTCTCTCTCCTCTCTTCCTCTCTCCTTTCCTCTTCTGTCTTCCTCTCTTCCACTCTCGTCTCTTCCTCTCTCCTGTCTTCCTCTCCCCTCTCTTCCTCTCTCCTGTCTTCCTCTCTCCTGTCTTCCTCTCTCCTCTCTTCCTCTCTCCTGTCTTCCTCTCTTCCTCTCTCCTCTCTTCCTCTCTCCTGTCTTCTCTCTCCTCTCTTCCTCTCTCCTCTTTTCCTCTCTCCTCTCTGCCTCTCTCCTGTCTTCCTCTCTCCTGTCTTCCTCTCTCCTGTCTTCCTCTCTCCTCTCTTCCTCTCTCCTGTCTTCCACTCTCCTGTCTTCCTCTCTCCTGTCATCCTCTCTCATCTCTTCCTCTCTTCCTCTCTTTCTCTCTTCCTCTCTCCTGTCTTCCTCTCTCCTGTCTTCCTCTCTCCTCTCTTCCTCTCTCCTCTCTTCCTCTCTCCTGTCTTCCTCTCTCCTCTCTTCCCCTCTCATCTCTTCCTCTATCCTGTATTCCTCTCTCCTGTCTTCCTCTCTCCTGTCTTCCTCTCTCCTGTTTTCCTCTCTCCTGTCTTCCTCTCTCCTCTCTTCTTATCTCCTCTCTTCCTCTCACATGGCTTCCTCTCTCCTGTCTTCCTCTCTCCTGTCTTCCTCTCTCCTCTCTTCCTCTCTCTTGTATTCCTCTCTCCTCTCTTCCTCTCTACTGTCTTCCTCTCTCCTCTTTTCTTATCTCCTCTCTTCCTCTCACATGGCTTCCTCTCTCCTGTCTTCCTCTCTCCTGTCTTCCTCTCTCCTCTCTTCCTCTCTCTTGTATTCCTCTCTCATCTCTTCCTCTCTCCTGTCTTCCTCTCTCCTGTCTTCCTCTCTCCACTCTTCCTCTCTCCTGTTTTCCTCTCTTCTCTCTTCCTCTCTCCTGTCTTCTCTCTCCTGTCTTCCTCTCTCCTGTCTTCCTCCCTCCTGTCTTCCTCTCTCCTCTCTTCCTCTCTCCTGTCTTCCTCTCTCCTGTCTTCCTCTCTCCAGTCCTCCTCTCTCCTCTCTTCCTCTCTCCTCTCTTCATTTCTCCTGTCTTCCTCTCTCTTCTCTTCCTCTCTCCTGTCTTCCTCTCTCTCTTTTTGCCCCTCTCTCACCAGAGTGAGTTATTTGACCAACGTCAGCACACTGTCAATATTCAGGACACTCTGTGTTAATCTTACACACAAACACGCACACACACACATGCACACACACCTCAGTACTCTTACTCTTATAAAAATGCATATATCAAAGCACATATTTGTCCATAACAATGCAACACCGTCACAAACCATTGCCCTATACAGACCACACATAGAAATATTCTCATTGACTGGCTATGTATTTGGTATATGGAGCTATAGACCCTCTCTGTCTGTCTGAGCCAGTTGGAAACAGGATTTCACGCTGTGTCAAGAGTTGCTGTAGGTAGGTGTGGTGTGGAATCAGGCGCAGGACGCAGAAGTTAAGTCCAAACAAAGTCTTTAGTAGATCAACACAAAATAATCCAAGAACAGCCCGGAGGCGAGAAAAGCGAGCACAGGCGTAACCAAACGGGCGCACTAAACATGTGCGTAAATCTCTCCTAAAACAACAAGGAGGCAAACTACTAAATAGCGCACCAAAAATAGGTAGCGCAGCAACACGGCAAGAAAACAATTACACACAACACCTAACTAACAACAAGGAACTAAATAGGGTGCTTAATGAGACATAACACAAAACAGGTGTGACAAACAGACAAAACCAATCAAACAAGAAACATAGAACGGTGGCAGCTAGTACTCCGGAGACGACGACCGCGAAACCTGCCCGAACAAGGAGGAGGGGCCGCCTCGGCCGAAACCGTGACAGTACCCCCTTGACGTGCGGCTCCAGCCGTGCGCTTCGCCCGACCTCGGGGACGACCAGGAGGACGCGGGCAGGGCGCGTAGGATGACCACGATGGAATTCGGTCAGCAGGGACGGATCCAGAATGTCCCTCCTCGGCACCCCAGCACCGCTCCTCCGGACCGTACCCCTCCCACTCCACGAGATATTGGAGACCCCCCATCCGGCGTCTCGAATCCAGGATGGTCCGAACAGTGTGCGCGGAGCCCCTCGATGTCCAACGGGGCGGAGGAGTCTCCTCAATCTCAAAGTCCTGGAGTGGACCAGCTACCACCCGGCCTGAGGAGAGACACATGGAACGAGGGGTTAATATTCTTGTAATCAATGGGCAGTTGTAACCTGTAACACACCTCGTTCAATCTCCTCAGGACTTTAAAGGCCCCACAAACCGCCGACCCAGCTTCCCGGCAGGGCAGGCGGAGGGGCAGGTTTCTGGTTGAGAGCCAGACTCGATCTCCAGGTGCGTACACTGGCCCCTCACTGCGGTGTAGGTCGGCGCTCGTCTTCTGTCGACGGATGGCTCGCTGCAGATGGACGTGTGCAGCGTTCCACGTCTCCTCCGAGCGCCGCACCCACTCATCCACAGCAGGGGCCTCGATCTGGCTCTCATGCCAAGGTGCCAGAACCGGCTGGTACCCTAACACACACTGGAAAGGGGTTAGTCTAGTGGAGGAGTGGCGGAGAGAGTTCTGTGCCATCTCGGCCCAGGGCACATATCTCGCCCACTCCTCCGGCCGGCCCTGACAATATGACCTCAGAAACCTACCCACATCCTGGTTGACTCGTTCGACCTGCCCATTACTCTCCGGGTGGTAACCCGAGGTAAGGCTCACCGAGACCCCCAACCGTTCCATAAAGGCTCTCCAGACTCTGGAGGTAAACTGGGGGGCCTCGATCGGACACTATATCCTCGGGTACCCCGTAATGCCGGAAGACGTGAGTAAATAGAGCCTCAGCGGTCTGTAGGGCAGTAGGAAGACCCGGCATGGGAAGGAGACGACAGGCCTTCGAGAACCGATCCACAACGACCAGGATGGTGGTATTCCCTTGTGAGGAGGGGAAGGTCGGTAACAAAATCCACCGAGAGGTGAGACCAGGGTCGCTGTGGAACGGGCAGGGGTTGTAATTTACCCCTGGGCAAGTGTCTGGGCGCCTTACACTGGGCACACACTGAGCAGGAGGAGACATAAACCCTCACATCCCTGGCTAACGTTGGCCACCAGTACTTCGTACTAAGGCAGTGCACTGTCCGGCCAATACCTGGATGTCCAGAGGAGGGTGACGTGTGAGCCCAATAAATCAGCCGATCCCGGACCTCGAGCGGGACGTACGTCCGACCCACCGGACACTGTGGAGGGCTAGGGGTCGGTGCGTAATGCCCGCTCGATCTCGCATCGACTTCCCACACCACCGGTGCCACCAGACAAGACTCCGGTAGTATGGGAATGGGCTCCACGCACCTCTTCTCCGTGTCATACCGCCGGGACAGGGCATCTGCCTTCCCGTTCTGGGACCCAGGGATGTAAGTGATCTTGAACACAAACCGGGCGAAACATAGTCCATCGAGCCTGGCGAGGATTCAGTCTCCTAGCTGCCCGAATGTATTCCAGGTTACGGTGGTCGGTCAGAATGAGGAAAGGGTGTTGAGCCCCCCTCAAGCCAATGCCTCCACACCTTTAGGGCCTGTACTACGGCTAACAGCTCCCTGTCCCCTACGTCATAATTCCGCTCCGCTGGACTGAGCTTCTTAGAATAAAAAGCACAGGGGCGGAGCTTAGGTGGTGTGCCGGACCGTTGTGAAAGAACTGCCCCGATACCGGCCTCAGACGCGTCCACCTCTACTTGGAAGGGTAAGCGGGATCCGGGTGCGCCAGCACCGAAGCCGAGGTAAACAGGTCCTTCAGTCTCCCAAAGGCCCTGTCCGCCTCAGCCGACCACTGCAAGCGCACGGACCCCCCTTCAGAAGAGAGCGTTATGGGAGCTGCCACCTGTCCAAAACCCCGGATAAACCTCCGGTAGTAATTGCAAAAACCCAAGAACCGCTGCACCTCTTTAACTGTAGTTGGGGTTTGCCAATTACGCTACGGCAGACACTCGGTCCACCTCCATTCTCACCCCTAACGCAGACAACTGGTAACCCAAAAAGGAAACTGACTCCTGAAAGAACAGACATTTCTCGGCTTTGACATACAGGTCATGCTCCAACAGTCTCCTCAATACCCTGCGCACCAGGGCTACATGCTCGGCCCGAGTAGAACTGTACACAAGAATATCATCTATGTACACCACTACTCCCTGCGCCTGCATGTCCCGGAAAATCTCATCTACAAACGATTGGAAGACTGATGGAGCATTCATTAACCCATATGGCATGACGAGATACTCGTAATGGCCGGAGGTAGTACTAAATGCTGTCTTCCACTCATCGCCCTCCCTAATGCACACCAAGTTATATGCGCTCCTGAGGTCCAATTTTGTGAAGAACCGTGCCCCGTGTAATGACTCCGTCATGGTCGCAATCAGCGGGAGTGGATAACTATATTTCACAGTCACCTGATTGAGACCGCGGTAATCAATACACGGACGCAAACCTCCATCCTTTTTCTTCACAAAAAAGAAGCTCGAGGGCGGGAGAAGTGGAAGGCCGTATGTATCCCTGTCTCAGAGACTCGGCAATGTAAGTCTCCATTGCCCTTTTCTCCTCCTGTGACAAAGGATACACATGGCTCAGCGGGAGCGCAGCTCCTATCTGGAGGTCTATCGCACAATCCCCCTGTCTATGAGCGGCAACCGTGCCGCTCTGGTCTTACTAAACACGAGTGCCAAATCCTCATACTCAGGCGGAATGTGCAGTGCTGGCATCTGGTTCGGGCTCTCCACCGAGGTCGCCCCTACGGAAACACCCAGACATAGCTCCTCACACTGAGCAGACCACCCTTTAAGAGCCTTCTCTCGCCACGAAATCGTAGGATCATGGGTAATCAACCAGGGAAGCCCCAGTACCACCGGATACGCAGGAGAGTCGATCAGATAGAGTTGAATCGTCTCCTCATGACCCCCTGCGTCATCATCCTAAGTGGCGCTGTGACCTCCCCAATCAACCCAGATCCTAGCGGACGACTATCTAAGGCATGTACAGGGAAGGGCTTATCGACTGGAAGGAGGGGAATCCCTAACTTAACACAGAATTTACGATCTACAAAATTCCCAGCTGCGCCTGAATCGACTAGCGCCTTATGCTGGGAACGAGGTGCAACCTGTGGGAAACAAACAGGTAATGTAATGTGTACGACAGAAAGCTCTGGGTAAGTAGGGCGCCTACTCACCTGGGAGGACTCCCCAATGTGTGACCTGCCATCTCCCTCACCAGGGGACCCTCCCCAGCACCTAGCCGCGGTGTGCCCTCCGCGGCCACAGTTGGTGCAGGAGACTGCCCCCCTCGGGCTCCTTCCTCTCCTCCCTCTAGCGCCAGCACCTCCAAGCTCCATCGGGCTCGCCTCGGGAGGCGCTGGAGGGTGGAATGGGAGGCCCCCACCTGGGACGTCCGCGGGTCGCGAGCAGGGTGTCCAGCCCGAATGGCCATGTCCACCAACTGGTCAAATGTTAGTGTAGTATCCCTGCACGCTAACTCTCTCTGCGGACGTCCTCCCGAAGGCTACATCTAAAGTGGTCTATGAGGGCCCTCTCATTCCACCCTGCATCTGCCGCCAGAGTCCGGAACTCCAGCGCAAACTCTTGGCGCTCCTCATCCCCCTGTCGGAGGTGGAATAGACGCTCCCCCCGCCTTCCCCTCTGGTGGATGGTCGAAGACAGCACGGAAGCGGCGGGAGAACTCTGCATAGGTGACTGTGGCGGCGTCTATTCCCCTCCATTCGGCGTTGGCCCACTCCAACGCCTTGCCGGTGAGACAGGAGATGAGGGCGGAAACGCTCTCGTATCCCGAGGGCGCCGGGTGTATGGTGGAAAAGGTAGAGCTCCACTTGTAATAGGAACCCCTGACACCCGGCAGCGGTGCCGTCGTACGCCCTCGGGAGCGAGAGCCGAATCCCACTGGGTTCCGGTAGTTGGACGGGCGGGCTGTCCGATGGTGATGGTGCGATAGGTGGGGGTGTGGGTGCCCGCTTGTCTCCCATCGATGGAGGGTGTTCATGACGCGGTCCAAGGCGTGCCCGATCTGGTTGATTCGATCCTCTTGACCACGACAGCGCTCCTCCATGACGTCGGTGGGTGCTCCTGCTGATTCCATATGTGGTGTGTAATTCTGTCAAGAGTTGCTGTAGGTAGGTGTGGTGTGGAATCAGGCGCAGGACGCAGAAGTTAAGTCCAAACAAAGTCTTTAGTAGATCAACACAAAATAATCCAAGAACAGCCCGGAGGCGGAAAAGCGAGCACAGGCGTAACCAAACGGCGCACTAAACATGTGCGTAAATCTCTCCCTAAAACAACAAGGAGGCAAACTACTAAATAGCGCACCAAAAATAGGTAGCGCAGCAACACGGCAAGAAAACAATTACACACAACACCTAACTAACAACAAGGAACTAAATAGGGTGCTTAATGAGACATAACACAAAACAGGTGTGACAAACAGACAAAACCAATCAAACAAGAAACATAGAACGGTGGCAGCTAGTACTCCGGAGACGACGACCGCCGAAACCTGCCCGAACAAGGAGGAGGGGCCGCCTCGGCCGAAACCGTGACACGCTGTCTGTGTCTTCCTCTCTCCTCTCTTCCTCTCTCCTGTCTTCCTCTCTCCTGTCTTCCTCTCTCCTCTCTTCCTCTCTTCCTCTCTCCTGTCTTCCTCTCTCCTCTCTTCTTCTCTCCGCTCTTCCTCTCTTCTTCTCTCCGCTCTTCCTCTCTCCTCTCTTCCTCTCTCCTGTCTTCCTGTCTTCCTCTCTCCTCTCTTCCTATCTCCTGTCTTCCTCTCTCCTGTCTTCCTCTCTCCTGTCTTCCTCTCTCCTCTCATCCTCTCTCCTGTCTTCCTCTCTCCTGTCTTCCTCTCTCCCCCTCTCCTATTTTCCTCTCTCCTCTCTTCCTCTCTCCTGTCTTCCTATCTTCCTCTCTCCTCTCTTCCTCTCTCCTGTCTTCCTCTCTTCTGTCTTCCTCTCTCCTGTCTTCCTCTCTCCTCTCTTCCTCTCTCCTGTCTTCATCTTTCCTGTCTTCCTCTCTCCTCTCTTCCTCTCTTCCTCTCTCATATCTTCCTCTCTCCTGTCTTCCTCTCTCCTGTCTTCCTCTCTCCTGTCTTCCTCTCTTCTCTCTTCCTCTCTCCTCTATTCCTCTCTCCTGTCTTTCTCTCTCCTGTCTTCCTCTCTCCTGTCTTCCTCTCTCCTCTCTTCCTCTCTCCTGTCTTCCTGTCTTCCTCTCTCATCTCTTCCTCTCTCCTGTCTTCCTCTCTCCTGTCTTCCTCTCTCCTGTCTTCCTCTCTCCTCTCCTCCTCTCTCCTGTCTTCCTCTCTCCTGTCTTCCTCTCTTCCTCTCTCCTGTCTTCCTCTCTCCTGTCTTCCTCTCTCCTGTCTTCCTCTATCCTCTCTTCCTCTCTCCTGTCTTCCTCTCTCCTGTCTTTCTCTCTCCTGTCTTCCTCTCTCATGTCTTCCTCTCTCCTCTCTTCCTCTCTCCTGTCTTCCTATCTTCCTCTCTCCTCTCTTCCTCTCTCCTCTCTTCCTCTATCCTGTCTTCCTCTCTTCTGTCTTCCTCTCTCCTGTCTTCCTCTCTCCTGTCTTCCTCTCCTGTCTTCCTCTCTCCTCTCTTCCTCTCTTCCTCTCTTCCTCTATCCTCTCTCCTCTCTTCCTCTCTCCTCTCTTACTCTCTCCTCTCTTACTCTCTCCTCTCTTCCTCTCTCCTGTCTTCCTCGCTCCTGTCTTCCTCTCTCCTGTCTTACTCTCTCCTCTCTTCCTCTCTCATCTCTTCCTCTCTTCCTCTCTCATCTCTTCCTCTCTCCTGTCTTCCTCTCTCCTGTCTTCCTCTCTCCTGTCTTCCTCTCCCCTCTCTTCCTATCTCCTGTCTTCCTCTCTCCTGTCTTCCTCTCTCCTCTCTTCCTCTCTCCTGTCTTCCTCTCTTCTCTCTTCCTCTCTCCTGTCTTCCTCTCTCCTGTCTTCCTCTCTCCTCTCTTCCTCTCTCCTGTCTTCCTGTCTTCCTCTCTCATCTCTTCCTCTCTCCTGTCTTCCTCTCTCGCCTTCCTCTCTCCTGTCTTTCTCTCTCCTCTCCTCCTCTCTCCTGTCTTCCTCTCTCATGTCTTCCTCTATCCTCTCTTCCTCTCTCCTGTCTTCCTCTATCCTCTCTTCCTCTCTCATGTCTTCCTCTCTCCCTCTCTCCTGTCTTCCTCTCTCCTCTCTTCCTCTCTCCTGTCTTCCTCTCTCCTGTCTTCCACTCTCCTGTCTTCCTCTCTCCTCTCTTCCTCTCTCCTCTCTTCCTCTCTCCTGTCTTCATCTTTCCTGTCTTCCTCTCTCCTGTCTTCCTCTATCCTCTCTTCCTCTCTCCTGTCTTCCTCTCTCCTGTTTTCCTCTCTCCTGTCTTCCTCTCTCCTCTCTTCTTATCTCCCCTCTTCCTCTCACATGGCTTCCTCTCTCCTGTCTTCCTCTCTCCTGTCTTCCTCTCTCCTCTCTCTTGTATTCCTCTCTCCTCTCTTCCTCTCTCCTGTCTTCCTCTCTCCTCTTTTCTTATCTCCTCTCTTCCTCTCACATGGCTTCCTCTCTCCTGTCTTCCTCTCTCCTGTCTTCCTCTCTCCTCTCTTCCTCTCTCTTGTATTCCTCTCTCATCTCTTCCTCTCTCCTGTCTTCCTCTCTCCTGTCTTCGTCTCTCCACTCTTCCTCTCTCCTGTCTTCCTCTCTTCTCTCTTCCTCTCTCCTGTCTTCTCTCTCCTGTCTTCCTCTCTCCTGTCTTCCTCTCTCCTGTCTTCCTCTCTCCTGTCTTCCTCTCTCCTCTCTTCCTCTCTCCTGTCTTCCTCTCTCCTGTCTTCCTCTCTCCAGTCCTCCTCTCTCCTCTCTTCCTCTCTCCTCTCTTCATTTCTCCTGTCTTCCTCTCTCTTCTCTTCCTCTCTCCTGTTTTCCTCTCTCTCTTTTTGCCCCTCTCTCACCAGAGTGAGTTATTTGACCAACGTCAGCACACTGTCAATATTCAGGACACTCTGTGTTAATCTTACACACAAACACGCACACACACACACACGCACACACACACACCTCAGTACTCTTACTCTTATAAAAATGCATATATCAAAGCACATATTTGTCCATAACAATGCAACACCGTCACAAACCATTGCTCTATACAGACCACACATAGAAATATTCTCAGTGACTGGCTATGTATTTGGTATATGGAGCTATAGACCCTCTCTGTCTGTCTGAGCCAGTTGGAAACAGGATTTCACGCTGTCTGTGTCTTCCTCTCTCCTCTCTTCCTCTCTCCTGTCTTCCTCTCTCCTGTCTTCCTCTCTCCTGTCTTCCTCTCTCCTCTCTTCCTCTCTCCTGTCTTCCTCTCTCCTACCTTCTTCTCTCCGCTCTTCCTCTCTCATCTCTTCCTCTCCCCTGCCTTCCTCTCTCCTGTCTTCCTCTCTCCTCTCTTCCTCTCTCCTCTCTTCCTATCTCATGTCTTCCTCTCTCCTGTCTTCCTCTCTCCTGTCTTCCTCTCTCCTGTCTTCCTCTCTCCTCTCTTCCTCTCTCCTGTCTTCCTGTCTTCCTCTCTCATCTCTTCCTCTCTCCTGTCTTCCTCTCTCCTGTCTTCCTCTCTCCTGTCTTCCTCTCTCCTCTCCTCCTCTCTCCTGTCTTCCTCTCTCATGTCTTCCTCTATCCTCTCTTCCTCTCTCCTGTCTTCCTCTATCCTCTCTTCCTCTCTCCTGTCTTCCTCTCTTCCTCTCTCCTGTCTTCCTCTCTCCTGTCTTCCTCTCTCCTGTCTTCCTCGATCCTGTCTTCCTCTCTCATGTCTTCCTCTCTCCTCTCTTCCTCTCTCCTGTCTTCCTATCTTCCTCTCTCCTCTCTTCCTCTCTCCTCTCTTCCTCTCTCCTGTCTTCCTGTCTTCCTCTCTCCTGTCTTCCTCTCTCCTGTCTTCCTCTCTCCTGTCTTCCTCTCCTGTCTTCATCTCTCCTCTCTTCCTCTCTCCTCTCTTCCTCTCTTCCTCTCTCCTCTCTTCCTCTCTCCTCTCTTCCTCTCTCCTGTCTTCCTCTCTCCTGTCTTCCTCTCTCCTGTCTTCCTCTCTCCTGTCTTCCTCTCTCCTCTCTTCCTCTCTCCTGTCTTCCTGTCTTCCTCTCTCATCTCTTCCTCTCTCCTGTCTTCCTCTCTCCTGTCTTCCTCTCTCCTCTCCTCCTCTCTCCTGTCTTCCTCTCTCATGTCTTCCTCTATCCTCTCTTCCTCTCTCCTGTCTTCCTCTATCCTCTCTTCCTCTCTCCTGTCTTCCTCTCTCCTGTCTTCCTCTCTCCTGTCTTCCTCTCTCCTGTCTTCCTCTATCCTCTCTTCCTCTCTCCTGTCTTCCTCTCTTCCTCTCTCCTGTCTTCCTCTCTCATGTCTTCCTCTCTCCTCTCTTCCTCTCTCCTGTCTTCCTATCTTCCTCTCTCCTCTCTTCCTCTCTCCTCTCTTCCTCTCTCCTGTCTTCCTCTCTTCCTCTCTCCTGTCTTCCTCTCTCCTGTCTTCCTCTCTCCTGTCTTCCTCTCCTGTCTTCATCTCTCCTCTCTTCCTCTCTCCTCTCTTCCTCTCTTCCTCTCTCCTCTCTTCCTCTCTCCTCTCTTACTCTCTCCTCTCTTACTCTCTCCTGTCTTCCTCTCTCCTGTCTTCCTCGCTCCTGTCTTCCTCTCTCCTGTCTTCCTCTCTCCATCTCTTCCTCTCTCCTCTCTTCCTCTCTCCTCTCTTACTCTCTCCTCTCTTACTCTCTCCTCTCTTACTCTCTCCCTCTTCCTATCTCCTGTCTTCCTCTCTCCTGTCTTCCTCTCTCCTGTCTTCCTCTCCCCTCTCTTCCTATCTCCTGTCTTCCTCTCTCCTGTCTTCCTCTCTCCTGTCTTCCTCTCTTCTCTCTTCCTCTCTCTCCTGTCTTCCTCTCTCCTGTCTTCCTCTCTCCTCTCTTCCTCTCTCCTGTCTTCCTGTCTTCCTCTCTCATCTCTTCCTCTCTCCTGTCTTCCTCTCTCGTCTTCCTCTCTCCTGTCTTTCTCTCTCCTCTCCTCCTCTCTCCTGTCTTCCTCTCTCATGTCTTCCTCTATCCTCTCTTCCTCTCTCCTGTCTTCCTCTATCCTCTCTTCCTCTCTCCTGTCTTCCTCTCTCCTGTCTTCCTCTCTCCTGTCTTCCTCTCTCCTGTCTTCCTCTCTCCTCTCTTCCTCTCTCCTGTCTTCCTCTCTCCTGTCTTCCTCTCTCCTGTCTTCCTCTCTCCTCTCTTCCTCTCTCCTCTCTTCCTCTCTCCTGTCTTCATCTTTCCTGTCTTCCTCTCTCCTCTCTTCCTCTCTCCTGTCTTCCTCGCTCATGTCTTCCTATCTCCTCTCTTCCTCTCTCCTGTCTTCCTCTCTCCTCTCTTCATCTCTCCTGTCTTCCTCTCTCCTGTCTTCTTCTCTCTTCTCTTCCTCTCTCCTGTCTTCCTCTCTCTCTTTTTGCCCCTCTCTCACCAGAGTGAGTTATTTGACCAACGTCAGCACACTGTCAATATTCAGGACACTCTGTGTTAATCTTACACACAAACACGCACACACACACACGCACACACACACACCTCAGTACTCTTACTCTTATAAAAATGCATATATCAAAGCACATATTTGTCCATAACAATGCAACACCGTCACAAACCATTGCCCTATACAGACCACACATAGAAATATTCTCATTGACTGGCTATGTATTTGGTATATGGAGCTATAGAACCTCTCTGTCTGTCTGAGCCAGTTTGAAACAGGATTTCATGCTGTCTGTGTCTTCCTCTCTCCTCTCTTCCTCTCTCCTGTCTTCCTCTCTCCTGTCTTCCTCATCCTGTCTTCCTCTCTCCTGTCTTCCTCTCTCCCCCTCTCCTATTTTCCTCTCTCCTCTCTTCCTCTCTCCTGTCTTCCTATCTTCCTCTCTCCTCTCTTCCTCTCTCCTCTCTTCCTCTCTCCTGTCTTCCTCTCCTGTCTTCCTCTCGCATCTCTTCCTCTCTCCTCTCTTCCTCTCTTCCTCTCTCTCTCCTCTCTTCCTCTCTCCTGTCTTCCTCTCTCCTCTCTTTCTCTCTCCTCTCTTCCTCTCTCCTGTCTTCCTCGCTCCTGTCTTCCTCTTTTCTGTCTTCCTCTCTCCTCTCTTCCTCTCTCCTGTCTTCCCTCTCTCCTCTCTTCCTCTCTCCTCTCTTCCTCTCTCTGTCTTCCTCTCTTATCTCTTCCTCTCTCCTCTCTTCCTCTCTCCTGTCTTCCTTTCTCCTGTCTTCCTCTCTCCTCTCTTCCTCTCTCCTGTCTTCCTGTCTTCCTCTCTCATCTCTTCCTCTCTCCTGTCTTCCTCTCTCCTGTCATCCTCTCTCCTGTCTTCCTCTCTCCTGTCTTCCTCTCTCCTCTCCTCCTCTCTCCTGTCTTCCTCTCTAATGTCTTCCTCTATCCTCTCTTCCTCTCTCCTGTCTTCCTCTATCCTCTCTTCCTCTCTCCTGTCTTCCTCTCTCCTATCTTCCTCTCTCCTCTCTTCCTCTCTCCTGTCTTCCTATCTTCCTCTCTCCTCTCTTCCTCTCTTCCTCTCTCCTGTCTTCCTCTCTCCTGTCTTCCTCTCTCCTCTCTTCCTCTCCTCTCTTCCTCTCTCTGTCTTCCTCTCTCTTTCTTTCTCTCTCTCTCTTCTCTCTCCTGTCTTCCTCACTCCTGTCTTCCTCTCTCTGTCTTCCTCTCTCTCTCTTCCTCCCTCCTGTCTTCCTCTCTTCCTCTCTCATCTCTTCCTCTCTCCTCTCTTACTCTCTCCTCTCTTACCTCTCTCCTCTCTTACTCTCTCTCTCTTCCTATCTCCTGTCTTCCCTCTCTCTGTCTTCCTCTCTCCTGTCTTCCTCTCTCCTGTCTTCCTCTCCCCTCTCTTCCTTTCTCCTGTCTTCCTCTCTCCTGTCTTCCTCTCTCTCTCTTCCTCTCTTCTCTCTTCCTCTCTCCTGTCTTCCTCTCTCCTGTCTTCCTCTCTCCTCTCTTCCTCTCTCCTGTCTTCCTGTCTTCCTCTCTCATCTCTTCCTCTCTCCTGTCTTCCTCTCTTGTCTTCCTCTCTCCTGTCTTTCTCTCTCCTCTCCTCCTCTCTCCTGTCTTCCTCTCTCATGTCTTCCTCTATCCTCTCTTCCTCTCTCCTGTCTTCCTCTATCCTCTCTTCCTCTCTCCTGTCTTCCTCTCTCCTGTCTTCCTCTCTCCTGTCTTCCTCTCTCCTGTCTTCCTCTCTCCTCTCTTCCTCTCTCCTCTCTTCCTCTCTCCTGTCTTCCTCTCTCCTCTCTTCCTCTCTCCTGTCTTCATCTTTCCTGTCTTCCTCTCTCCTCTCTCCTGTCTTCCTCGCTCATGTCTTCTTATCTCCTCTCTTCCTCTCTCCTGTCTTCCTCTCTCCTCTCTTCATCTCTCCTGTCTTCCTCTCTCCTGTCTTCCTCTCTCCTCTCTTCCTCTCTCCTGTCTTCCTCTCTTCCTCTCTCCTGTCTTCCTCTCTCCTGTCTTCCTCTCTCCTGTCTTCCTCGATCCTCTCTTCCTCTCTCCTGTCTTCCTCTCTTCCTCTCTCCTGTCTTCCTCTCTCATGTCTTCCTCTCTCCTCTCTTCCTCTCTCCTGTCTTCCTATCTTCCTCTCTCCTCTCTTCCTCTCTCCTCTCTTCCTCTCTCCTGTCTTCCTGTCTTCCTCTCTCCTGTCTTCCTCTCTCCTGTCTTCCTCTCTCCTGTCTTCCTCTCCTGTCTTCATCTCTCCTCTCTTCCTCTCTCCTCTCTTCCTCTCTTCCTCTCTCCCTCTCTTCCTCTCTCCTCTCTTCCTCTCTCCTGTCTTCCTCTCTCCTGTCTTCCTCTCTCCTGTCTTCCTCTCTCCTGTCTTCCTCTCTCCTCTCTTCCTCTCTCCTGTCTTCCTGTCTTCCTCTCTCATCTCTTCCTCTCTCCTGTCTTCCTCTCTCCTGTCTTCCTCTCTCCTGTCTTCCTCTCTCCTCTCCTCCTCTCTCCTGTCTTCCTCTCTCATGTCTTCCTCTATCCTCTCTTCCTCTCTCCTGTCTTCCTCTATCCTCTCTTCCTCTCTCCTGTCTTCCTCTCTTCCTCTCTCCTGTCTTCCTCTCTCCTGTCTTCCTCTCTCCTGTCTTCCTCTCTCCTGTCTTCCTCTCTCCGTCTTCCTCTCTTCCCTCTCTCCTGTCTTCCTCTCTCAGTCTTCCTCTCTCCTCTCTTCCTCTCTCTGTCTTCCTATCTTCCTCTCTCCTCTCTTCCTCTCTCCTCTCTTCCTCTCTCCTGTCTTCTCTCTTCCTCTCTCCTGTCTTCCTCTCTCCTGTCTTCCTCTCTCCTGTCTTCCTCCTTCTTCATCTCTCCTCTCTTCCTCTCTCCTCTCTTCCTCTCTTCCTCTCTCCTCTCTTCCTCTCTCCTCTCTTACTCTCTCCTCTCTTACTCTCTCCTGTCTTCCTCTCTCCTGTCTTCCTCGCTCCTGTCTTCCTCTCTCCTGTCTTCCTCTCTCCATCTCTTCCTCTCTCCTCTCTTACTCTCTCCTCTCTTACTCTCTCCTCTCTTACTCTCTCCTCTCTTACTCTCTCCCTCTTCCTATCTCCTGTCTTCCTCTCTCCTGTCTTCCTCTCTCCTGTCTTCCTCTCCCCTCTCTTCCTATCTCCTGTCTTCCTCTCTCCTGTCTTCCTCTCTCCTGTCTTCCTCTCTTCTCTCTTCCTCTCTCCTCTCTTCCTCTCTCCTGTCTTCCTCTCTCCTTCTTTTCCTCTCTCCTCTCTTCCTCTCTCCTGTCTTCCTGTCTTCCTCTCTCATCTCTTCCTCTCTCCTGTCTTCCTCTCTCGTCTTCCCTCTCTCTGTCTTTCTCTCTCCTCTCCTCCTCTCTCCTGTCTTCCTCTCTCATGTCTTCCTCTATCCTCTCTTCCTCTCTCCTGTCTTCCTCTATCCTCTCTTCCTCTCTCCTGTCTTCCTCTCTCCTGTCTTCCTCTCTCCTGTCTTCCTCTCTCCTCTCTTCCTCTCTCCTGTCTTCCTCTCTCCTGTCTTCCTCTCTCCTGTCTTCCTCTCTCCTCTCTTCCTCTCTCCTCTCTTCCTCTCTCCTGTCTTCATCTTTCCTGTCTTCCTCTCTCCTCTCTCCTGTCTTCCTCGCTCATGTCTTCCTATCTCCTCTCTTCCTCTCTCCTGTCTTCCTCTCTCCTCTCTTCATCTCTCCTGTCTTCCTCTCTCCTGTCTTCCTCTCTCCTCTCTTCCTCTCTCCTGTCTGCATCTCTCCTGTCTTCTTCTCTCTTCTCTTCCTCTCTCCTGTCTTCCTCTCTCTCTTTTTGCCCCTCTCTCACCAGAGTGAGTTATTTGACCAACGTCAGCACACTGTCAATATTCAGGACACTCTGTGTTAATCTTACACACAAACACGCCACACACACACACGCACACACACACCTCAGTACTCTTACTCTTATAAAATGCATATATCAAAGCACATATTTGTCCATAACAATGCAACACCGTCTACAAACCATTTGCCCTATACAGACCACACATAGAAATATTCTCATTGACTGGCTATGTATTTGGTATATGGAGCTATAGAACCTCTCTGTCTGTCTGAGCCAGTTTGAAACAGGATTTCATGCTGTCTGTGTCTTCCTCTCTCCTGTCTTCCTCTCTCCTGTCTTCCTCTCTCCTGTCTTCCTCATCCTGTCTTCCTCTCTCCTGTCTTCCTCTCTCCCCCTCTCCTATTTTCCTCTCTCCTCTCTTCCTCTCTCCTGTCTTCCTATCTTCCTCTCTCCTCTCTTCCTCTCTCCTCTCTTCCTCTCTCCTGTCTTCCTCTCCTGTCTTCCTCTCGCATCTCTTCCTCTCTCCTCTCTTCCTCTCTTCCTCTCTCTCTCCTCTCTTCCTCTCTCCTGTCTTCCTCTCTCCTCTCTTTCTCTCTCCTCTCTTCCTCTCTCCTGTCTTCCTCGCTCCTGTCTTCCTCTTTTCTGTCTTCCTCTCTCCTCTCTTCCTCTCTCCTGTCTTCCTCTCTCCTCTCTTCCTCTCTCCTCTCTTCCTCTCTCCTGTCTTCCTCTCTTATCTCTTCCTCTCTCCTCTCTTCCTCTCTCCTGTCTTCCTTTCTCCTGTCTTCCTCTCTCCTCTCTTCCTCTCTCCTGTCTTCCTGTCTTCCTCTCTCATCTCTTCCTCTCTCCTGTCTTCCTCTCTCCTGTCATCCTCTCTCCTGTCTTCCTCTCTCCTGTCTTCCTCTCTCCTCTCCTCCTCTCTCCTGTCTTCCTCTCTAATGTCTTCCTCTATCCTCTCTTCCTCTCTCCTGTCTTCCTCTATCCTCTCTTCCTCTCTCCTGTCTTCCTCTCTCCTATCTTCCTCTCTCCTCTCTTCCTCTCTCCTGTCTTCCTATCTTCCTCTCTCCTCTCTTCCTCTCTTCCTCTCTCCTGTCTTCCTCTCTCCTGTCTTCCTCTCTCCTCTCTTCCTCTCTCCTCTCTTCCTCTCCTCTCTTCCTCTCTCCTGTCTTCCTCTCTCCTTTCTTTCTCTCTCCTCTCTTCCTCTCTCCTGTCTTCCTCACTCCTGTCTTCCTCTCTCCTGTCTTCCTCTCTCCTCTCTTCCTCCCTCCTGTCTTCCTCTCTTCCTCTCTCATCTCTTCCTCTCTCCTCTCTTACTCTCTCCTCTCTTACTCTCTCCTCTCTTACTCTCTCCTCTCTTCCTATCTCCTGTCTTCCTCTCTCCTGTCTTCCTCTCTCCTGTCTTCCTCTCTCCTGTCTTCCTCTCCCCTCTCTTCCTTTCTCCTGTCTTCCTCTCTCCTGTCTTCCTCTCTCCTGTCTTCCTCTCTTCTCTCTTCCTCTCTCCTCTCTTCCTCTCTCCTGTCTTCCTCTCTCCTGTCTTCCTCTCTCCTCTCTTCCTCTCTCCTGTCTTCCTGTCTTCCTCTCTCATCTCTTCCTCTCTCCTGTCTTCCTCTCTTGTCTTCCTCTCTCCTGTCTTTCTCTCTCCTCTCCTCCTCTCTCCTGTCTTCCTCTCTCATGTCTTCCTCTCTCATCTCTTCCTCTCTCCTGTCTTCTCTATCTCTCTCTTCCTCTCTCCTGTCTTCCTCTCTCCTGTCTTCCTCTCTCCTGTCTTCCTCTCTCCTGTCTTCCTCTCTCCTCTCTTCCTCTCTCCTCTCTTCCTCTCTCCTGTCTTCCTCTCTCCTCTCTTCCTCTCTCCTGTCTTCATCTTTCCTGTCTTCCTCTCTCCTCTCTCCTGTCTTCCTCGCTCATGTCTTCCTATCTCCTCTCTTCCTCTCTCCTGTCTTCCTCTCTCCTCTCTTCATCTCTCCTGTCTTCCTCTCTCCTGTCTTCCTCTCTCCTCTCTTCCTCTCTCCTGTCTGCATCTCTCCTGTCTTCTTCTCTCTTCTCTTCCTCTCTCCTGTCTTCCTCTCTCTCTTTTTGCCCCTCTCTCACCAGAGTGAGTTATTTGACCAACGTCAGCACACTGTCAATATTCAGGACACTCTGTGTTAATCTTACACACAAACACGCACACACACACACGCACACACACACACCTCAGTACTCTTACTCTTATAAAAATGCATATATCAAAGCACATATTTGTCCATAACAATGCAACACCGTCTACAAACCATTTGCCTATACGGACCACACATGAAATATTCTCATTGACTGGCTGTGTATTTGGTATATGGAGCTATAGAACACTCTCTGTCTGTCTGAGCCAGTTTGAAACAGGTTTCATGCTGTCTGTGTCTTCCTCTCTCCTTCTTCCTCTCTCTGTCTTCCTCTCTCCTGTCTTCCTCATCCTGTCTTCCTCTCTCCTGTCTTCCTCTCTCCCCCTCTCATATTTTCCTCTCTCCTCTCTCTTCCTCTCTCCTGTCTTCCTATCTTCCTCTCTCCTCTCTTCCTCTCTCCTCTCTTCCTCTCTCCTGTCTTCCTCTCCTGTCTTCCTCTCCCTCTCTTCCTCTCTCTCTCTTCCTCTCTTCCTCTCTCTCTCCTCTCTTCCTCTCTCCTGTCTTCCTCTCTCCTCTCTTTCTCTCTCCTCTCTTCCTCTCTCCTGTCTTCCTCGCTCCTGTCTTCCTCTTTTCTGTCTTCCTCTCTACTCTCTTCCTCTCTCCTGTCTTCCTCTCTTCCTCTCTCATCTCTTCCTCTCTCCTGTCTTCCTCTCTCCTGTCTTCCTCTCTCCTGTCTTCCTCTCTCCTGTCTTCCTCTCTTATCTCTTCCTCTCTCCTCTCTTCCTCTCTCCTGTCTTCCTTTCTCCTGTCTTCCTCTCTCCTCTCTTCCTCTCTCCTGTCTTCCTGTCTTCGTTTCTCATCTCTTCCTCTCTCCTGTCTTCCTCTCTCCTGTCATTCTCTCTCCTGTCTTCCTCTCTCCTGTCTTCCTCTCTCCTCTCCTCCTCTCTCCTGTCTTCCTCTCTAATGTCTTCCTCTATCCTCTCTTCCTCTCTCTGTCTTCCTCTCTCCCGTCTTCCCTCTCTCCTGTCTTCCTCTCTCCTGTCTTCCTCTCTCCTATCTTCCTCTCTCCTCTCTTCCTCTCTCCTGTCTTCCTATCTTCCTCTCTCCTCTCTTCCTCTCTCCTCTCTTCCTCTCTTCCTCTCTCCTGTCTTCCTCTCTCCTGTCTTCCTCTCTCCTGTCTTCCTCTCTCCTCTCTTCCTCTCCTCTCTTCCTCTCTCCTGTCTTCCTCTCTCCTTTCTTTCTCTCTCCTCTCTTCCTCTCTCCTGTCTTCCTCTCTCCTGTCTTCCTCTCTCCTCTCTTCCTCCCTCCTGTCTTCCTCTCTTCCTCTCTCATCTCTTCCTCTCTCCTGTCTTCCTCTCTTCCTCTCCCCTCTCTTCCGATATCCTGTCTTCCTCTCTCCTGTCTTCCTCTCTCCTCTTTTCCTCTCTCCTGTCTTCCTCTCTCCTCTCTTCCTCTCTTCCTCTCTCCTATCTTCCTCTCTCCTGTCTTCCTCTCTCATGTCTTCCTCTCTCCTCTCTTCCTGTCTCCTGTCTTCCTCTCTCCTGTCTTCCTCTCTCCTGTCTTCCTCTCTCCTGTCTTCCTCTCTCCTCTCTCCTCTCTTCCTCTCTCCTGTCTTCATCTTTCCTGTCTTCCTCTCTCCTCTCTTCCTCTCTCCTGTCTTCCTCTCTCCAGTCTTCCTCTCTCCTCTCTTCCTCTCTCCTGTCTTCATCTCTCCTGTCTTCTTCTCTCTTCTCTTCCTCTCTCCTGTCTTCCTCTCTCTCTTTTTGCCCGTCTCTCACCAGAGTGAGTTATTTGACCAACGTCAGCACACTGTCAATATTCAGGACACTCTGTGTTAATCTTACACACAAACACGCACACACACACACACGCACACACACACACCTCAGTACTCTTACTCTTATAAAAATGCATATATCAAAGCACATATTTGTCCATAACAATGCAACACCGTCACAAACCATTGCCCTATACAGACCACACAGAAATATTCTCATTGACTGGCTATGTATTTGGTATATGGAGCTATAGAACCTCTCTGTCTGTCTGAGCCAGTTTGAAACAGGATTTCACGCTGTCTGTGTCTTCCTCTCTCCTCTCTTCCTCTCTCCTCTCTTCCGCTCTCCTGTCTTCCTCTCTCCTCTCTTCCTCTCTTCCTCTCTTCCTCTCTCCTGTCTTCCTCTCTCCTCTCTTCCTCTCTCCTCTCTTCCTCTCTCCTGTCTTCCTCGCTCCTGTCTTCCTCTCTCCTCTCTTCCTCTCTCCTCTCTTCCTCTCTCCTGTCTTCCTGTCTTCCTCTCTCATGTCTTCCTCTCTCCTGTCTTCCTCTCTCCTGTCTTCCTCTCTCCCCCTCTCCTATTTTCCTCTCTCCTCTCTTCCTCTCTCCTGTCTTCCTATCTTCCTCTCTCCTCTCTTCCTCTCTCCTCTCTTCCTCTCTCCTGTCTTCCTCTCTTCCTCTCTCCTGTATTCCTCTCTCCTGTCTTCCTCTCCTGTCTTCCTCTCTCCCCTCTTCCTCTCTCCTCTCTCCCTCTCTTCCTCTCTCCTCTCTCCCTCTCTTCCTCTCTCTCTCCTCTCTTCCTCTCTCCTGTCTTCCTTTCTTCCTCTCTCATCTCTTCCTCTCTCCTGTCTTCCTCTCTCCTGTCTTCCTCTCTCCTCTCTTCCTCTCTCCTCTCTTCCTATCTCCTGTCTTCCTCTCTCCTGTCTTCCTCTCTCCTCTCTTCCTCTCTCCTGTCTTCCTCTCTCCTGTCTTCCTCTCTCCTCTCTTCCTCTCTCCTGTCTTCATCTTTCCTATCTTCCTCTCTCCTCTCTTCCTCTCTCCTCTCTTCCTCTCTTCTGTCTTCCTCTCTCCTGTCTTCATCTCTCCTCTCTTCCTCTCTCCTGTCTTCATCTTTCCTGTCTTCCTCTCTCCTCTCTTCCTCTCTCCTGTCTTCCTCTCTTCCTCTCTCATCTCTTCCTCTCTCCTGTCTTCCTCTCTCCTGTCTTCCTCTCTCCTCTCTTCCTCTCTCCTCTCTTCCTATCTCATGTCTTCCTCTCTCCTGTCTTCCTCTCTCCTCTCTTCCTCTCTCCTGTCTTCCTCTCTCCTGTCTTCCTCTCCTGTCTTCCTCTCTCCCCTCTTCCTCTCTCCTCTCTCCCTCTCTTCCTCTCTCCTCTCTCCCTCTCTTCCTCTCTCTCTCCTCTCTCCTCTCTCTGTCTTCCTTTCTTCCTCTCTCATCTCTTCCTCTCTCTGTCTTCCTCTCTCCTGTCTTCCTCTCTCCTCTCTTCCTCTCTCCTCTCTTCTATCTCTGTCTTCCTCTCTCCTGTCTTCCTCTCTCCTCTCTTCCTCTCTCCTGTCTTCCTCTCTCCTGTCTTCCTCTCTCCTCTCTTCCTCTCTCCTGTCTTCATCTTTCCTATCTTCCTCTCTCCTCTCTTCCTCTCTCCTCTCTTCCTCTCTTCTGTCTTCCTCTCTCCTGTCTTCATCTCTCCTCTCTTCCTCTCTCCTGTCTTCATCTTTCCTGTCTTCCTCTCTCCTCTCTTCCTCTCTCCTGTCTTCCTCTCTTCCTCTCTCATCTCTTCCTCTCTCCTGTCTTCCTCTCTCCTGTCTTCCTCTTTCCTCTCTTCCTCTCTCCTCTCTTCCTATCTCATGTCTTCCTCTCTCCTGTCTTCCTCTCTCCTCTCTTCCTCTCTCATGTCTTCCTCTCTTCTCTCTTCCTCTCTCCTCTCTTCCTCTCTCCTGTCTTCCTCTCTCCTGTCTTCCTCTCTCCTGTCTTCCTCTCTTCTCTCTTCCTCTCTCCTCTCTTCCTCTCTCCTGTCTTCCTCTCTCCTGTCTTCCTCTTTCCTCTCTTCCTCTCTCCTCTCTTCCTATCTCATGTCTTCCTCTCTCCTGTCTTCCTCTCTCCTCTCTTCCTCTCTCATGTCTTCCTCTCTTCTCTCTTCCTCTCTCCTCTCTTCCTCTCTCCTGTCTTCCTCTCTCCTGTCTTCCTCTCTCCTGTCTTCCTCTCTCCTGTCTTCCTCTCTCCTCTCTTCCTCTCTCCTGTCTTCCTGTCTTCCTCTCTCATCTCTTCCTCTCTCCTGTCTTCCTCTCTCGTCTTCCTCTCTCCTGTCTTTCTCTCTCCTCTCCTCCTCTCTCCTGTCTTCCTCTCTCATGTCTTCCTCTATCCTCTCTTCCTCTCTCCTGTCTTCCTCTATCCTCTCTTCCTCTCTCCTGTCTTCCTCTCTTCCTCTCTCATCTCTTCCTCTCTCCTTTCTTCCTCTCTCCTGTCTTCCTCTCTCCTCTCTTCCTCTCTCCTGTCTTCCTCTCTTATCTCTTCCTCTCTCCCTCTCCTCTCTCTGTCTTCCTCTCTCTGTCTTCCCTCTCTCCTGTCTTCCTCTCTTCCTCTCTCTGTCTTCCTCTCTCCTGTCTTCTCTCTCCTATCTTCCTCTCTCCTCTCTTCCTCTCTCCTGTCTTCCTATCTTCCTCTCTCCTCTCTTCCTCTCTTCCTCTCTCCTGTCTTCCTCTCTCCTGTCTTCCTCTCTCCTCTCTTCCTCTCCTCTCTTCCTCTCTCCTGTCTTCCTCTCTCCTTTCTTTCTCTCTCCTCTCTTCCTCTCTCCTGTCTTCCTCGCTCCTGTCTTCCTCTCTCCTGTCTTCCTCTCTCCTCTCTTCCTCCCTCCTGTCTTCCTCTCTTTCCTCTCTCTATCTCTTCCCTCTCTCCTGTCTTCTCTCTTCCTCTCCCCTCTCTTCCTATATCCTGTCTTCCTCTCTCCTGTCTTCCTCTCTCCTCTCTTCCTCTCTCCTGTCTTCCTCTCTCCTCTCTTCCTCTCTCCTATCTTCCTCTCTCCTGTCTTCCTCTCTCATGTCTTCCTCTCTCCTCTCTTCCTGTCTCCTGTCTTCCTCTCTCCTGTCTTCCTCTCTCCTGTCTTCCTCTCTCCTCTCTCCTCTCTTCCTCTCTCCTGTCTTCATCTTTCCTGTCTTCCTCTCTCCTCTCTTCCTCTCTCCTGTCTTCCTCTCTCCAGTCTTCCTCTCTCCTCTCTTCCTCTCTCCTGTCTTCCTCTCTCATGTCTTCCTATCTCCTCTCTTCCTCTCTCCTGTCTTCCTCTCTCCTCTCTTCCTCTCTCCTCTCTTCTGTCTTCCTCTCTCATGTCTTCCTATCTCCTCTCTTCCTCTCTCCTGTCTTCCTCTCTCCTCTCTTCATCTCTCCTGTCTTCCTCTCTCCTGTCTTCCTCTCTCCTCTCTTCCTCTCTCCTGTCTTCATCTCTCCTGTCTTCTTCTCTCTTCTCTTCCTCTCTCCTGTCTTCCTCTCTCTCTTTTTGCCCGTCTCTCACCAGAGTGAGTTATTTGACCAACGTCAGCACACTGTCAATATTCAGGACACTCTGTGTTAATCTTACACACAAACACGCACACACACACACGCACACACACACCTCAGTACTCTTACTCTTATAAAATGCATATATCAAAGCACATATTTGTCCATAATAATGCAACACCGTTCACAAACCATTGCCCTATACAGACCACACAGAAATATTCTCATTGACTGGCTATGTATTTGGTATATGGAGCTATAGAACCTCTCTGTCTGTCTGAGCCAGTTTGAAACAGGATTTCACGCTGTCTGTGTCTTCCTCTCTCCTCTCTTCCTCTCTCCTCTCTTCCTCTCTCCTCTCTTCCTCTCTTCCTCTCTTCTGTCTTCCTCTCTCCTCTCTTCCTCTCTCCTCTCTTCCTCTCTCTGTCTTCCTCGCTCCTGTCTTCCTCTCTCCTCTTCCTCTCTCTCTCTCTCTCTTCCTCTCTCCTGTCTTCCCTCTCTTCCTCTCTCATGTCTTCCTCTCTCCTGTCTTCCTCTCTCTGTCTTCCTCTCTCTCCCCTCTCCTATTTTCCTCTCTCCTCTCTTCCTCTCTCCTGTCTTCCTATCTTCCTCTCTCCTCTCTTCCTCTCTCCTCTCTCCTGTCTTCCTCTCTTCCTCTCTCCTGTCTTACTCTCTCCTGTCTTCCTCTCTCCTGTCTTCCTCTCCTGTCTTCCTCTCTCCTCTCTTCCTCTCTCCTCTCTCCCTCTCTTCCTCTCTCTCTCCTCTCTTCCTCTCTCCTCTCTCCTGTCTTCCTTTCTTCCTCTCTCATCTCTTCCTCTCTCCTGTCTTCCTCTCTCCTCTCTTCCTCTCTCCTCTCTTCCTCTCTCCTCTCTTCCTATCTCCTGTCTTCCTCTCTCCTGTCTTCCTCTTTCCTCTCTTCCTCTCTCCTGTCTTCCTCTCTCCTGTCTTCCTCTCTCCTCTCTTCCTCTCTCCTGTCTTCATCTTTCCTGTCTTCCTCTCTCCTCTCTTCCTCTCTCCTGTCTTCCTATCTTCCTCTCTCCTCTCTTCCTCTCTCCTCTCTTCCTCTCTTCTGTCTTCATCTCTCCTCTCTTCCTCTCTCCTGTCTTCATATTTCCTGTCTTCCTCTCTCCTCTCTTCCTCTCTCCTGTCTTCCTCTCTTCCTCTCTCATCTCTTCCTCTCTCCTGTCTTCCTCTCTCCTGTCTTCCTCTCTCCTCTCTTCCTCTCTCCTCTCTTCCTATCTCATGTCTTCCTCTCTCCTCTCTTCCTCTCTCCTGTCTTCCTCTCTTCTCTCTTCCTCTCTCCTCTCTTCCTCTCTCCTGTCTTCCTCTCTCCTGTCTTCCTCTCTCCTGTCTTCCTCTCTCCTGTCTTCCTCTCTCCTCTCTTCCTCTCTCCTGTCTTCCTGTCTTCCTCTCTCATCTCTTCCTCTCTCCTGTCTTCCTCTCTCCTGTCTTCCTCTATCCTGTCTTCCTCTCTCCTCTCTTCCTCTCTCCTGTCTTCCTCTCTTCTCTCTTCCTCTCTCCTCTCTTCCTCTCTCATGTCTTCCTCTCTCCTGTCTTCCTCTCTCCTCTCTTCCTCTCTCCTGTCTTCCTCTCTTCTCTCTTCCTCTCTCCTCTCTTCCTCTCTCCTGTCTTCCTCTCTCCTGTCTTCCTCTCTCCTGTCTTCCTCTCTCCTGTCTTCCTCTCTCCTCTCTTCCTCTCTCCTGTCTTCCTGTCTTCCTCTCTCATCTCTTCCTCTCTCTGTCTTCCTCTCTCCTGTCTTCCTCTCTCCCCTCTCCTATTTTCCTCTCTCCTCTCTTCCTCTCTCCTGTCTTCCTATCTTCCTCTCTCCTCTCTTCCTCTCTCCTGTCTTCCTCTCTTCCTCTCTCCTCTTCTCTCTCCTGTCTTCCTCTCTCCTGTCTTCCTCTCCTGTCTTCCTCTCTCCTCTTTCTCTCTCCTCTCTCCCTCTCTTCCTCTCTCTCTCTCCTCTCTTGCCTCTCTCCTCTCTCCTGTCTTCCTCTCTCCTGTCTTCTCTCTTCCTCTCTCCTGTCTTCCTCTCTCTGTCTTCCTCTCTCCTGTCTTCCTCTCTCCTGTCTTCCTCTCTCATCTCTTCCTCTCTCATCTCTTCCTCTCTCCTGTCTTCCTCTCTCCGTCTTCCTCCTCTTCTCTCCTCTCTCTGTCTTCCTCTCTCATGTCTTCCTCTATCCTCTCTTCTCTCTCATGTCTTCCTCTCCTGTCTTCCTCTCTCCTGTCTTCCTCTCTCCTCTCTTCCTCTCTCCTCTCTTCCTCTCTTCCTCTCTCATGTCTTACTCTCTCCTGTCTTCCTCTCTTCCTCTCTCATCTCTTCCTCTCTCCTTTCTTCCTCTCTCCTGTCTTCCTCTCTCCTCTCTTCCTCTCTCCTGTCTTCCTCTCTTATCTCTTCCTCTCTCCTCTCTTCCTCTCTCCTGTCTTCCTCTCTCCTGTCTTCCTCTCTCCTGTCTTCCTCTCTTCCTCTCTCCTGTCTTCCTCTCTCCTGTCTTCCTCTCTCCTATCTTCCTCTCTCCTCTCTTCCTCTCTCCTGTCTTCCTATCTTCCTCTCTCCTCTCTTCCTCTCTTCCTCTCTCCTGTCTTCCTCTCTCCTGTCTTCCTCTCTCCTCTCTTCCTCTCCTCTCTTCCTCTCTCCTGTCTTCCTCTCTCCTTTCTTTCTCTCTCCTCTCTTCCTCTCTCCTGTCTTCCTCGCTCCTGTCTTCCTCTCTCCTGTCTTCCTCTCTCCTCTCTTCCTCCCTCCTGTCTTCCTCTCTTCCTCTCTCATCTCTTCCTCTCTCCTGTCTTCCTCTCTTCCTCTCCCCTCTCTTCCTATATCCTGTCTTCCTCTCTCCTGTCTTCCTCTCTCCTCTCTTCCTCTCTCCTGTCTTCCTCTCTCCTCTCTCCCTCTCTCCTATCTTCCTCTCTCCTGTCTTCCTCTCTCATGTCTTCCTCTCTCCTCTCTTCCTGTCTCCTGTCTTCCTCTCTCCTGTCTTCCTCTCTCCTGTCTTCCTCTCTCCTCTCTCCTCTCTTCCTCTCTCCTGTCTTCATCTTTCCTGTCTTCCTCTCTCCTCTCTTCCTCTCTCCTGTCTTCCTCTCTCCAGTCTTCCTCTCTCCTCTCCTCCTCTCTCTGTCTTCCTCTCTCATGTCTTCCTATCTCCTCTCTTTCCTCTCTCTGTCTTCCTCTCTCCTCTCTTCCTCTCTCCTCTCTTCTGTCTTCCTCTCTCATGTCTTCCTATCTCCTCTCTTCCTCTCTCTGTCTTCCTCTCTCTCTCTCTTCATCTCTCCTGTCTTCCTCTCTCCTGTCTTCCTCTCTCTCTCTCTTCCTCTCTCCTGTCTTCATCTCTCCTGTCTTCTTCTCTCTTCTCTTCCTCTCTCCTGTCTTCCTCTCTCTCTTTTTGCCCGTCTCTCACCAGAGTGAGTTATTTGACCAACGTCAGCACACTGTCAATATTCAGGACACTCTGTGTTAATCTTACACACAAACACGCACACACACACACGCACACACACACCTCAGTACTCTTACTCTTATAAAAATGCATATATCAAAGCACATATTTGTCCATAACAATGCAACACCGTCACAAACCATTGCCCTATACAGACCACACAGAAATATTCTCATTGACTGGCTATGTATTTGGTATATGGAGCTATAGAACCTCTCTGTCTGTCTGAGCCAGTTTGAAACAGGATTTCACGCTGTCTGTGTCTTCCTCTCTCCTCTCTTCCTCTCTCCTCTCTTCCTCTCTCCTCTCTTCCTCTCTTCCTCTCTTCTGTCTTCCTCTCTCCTCTCTTCCTCTCTCCTCTCTTCCTCTCTCCTGTCTTCCTCGCTCCTGTCTTCCTCTCTCCTCTCTTCCTCTCTCCTCTCTTCCTCTCTCCTGTCTTCCTCTCTTCCTCTCTCATGTCTTCCTCTCTCCTGTCTTCCTCTCTCCTGTCTTCCTCTCTCCCCCTCTCCTATTTTCCTCTCTCCTCTCTTCCTCTCTCCTGTCTTCCTATCTTCCTCTCTCCTCTCTTCCTCTCTCCCTCTCTCCTGTCTTCCTCTCTTCCTCTCTCCTGTCTTACTCTCTCCTGTCTTCCTCTCTCCTGTCTTCCTCTCCTGTCTTCCTCTCTCCCCTCTTCCTCTCTCCTCTCTCCCTCTCTTCCTCTCTCTCTCCTCTCTTCCTCTCTCCTCTCTCCTGTCTTCCTTTCTTCCTCTCTCATCTCTTCCTCTCTCCTGTCTTCCTCTCTCCTCTCTTCCTCTCTCCTCTCTTCCTCTCTCCTCTCTTCCTATCTCCTGTCTTCCTCTCTCCTGTCTTCCTCTTTCCTCTCTTCCTCTCTCCTGTCTTCCTCTCTCCTGTCTTCCTCTCTCCTCTCTTCCTCTCTCCTGTCTTCATCTTTCCTGTCTTCCTCTCTCCTCTCTTCCTCTCTCCTGTCTTCCTATCTTCCTCTCTCCTCTCTTCCTCTCTCCTCTCTTCCTCTCTTCTGTCTTCATCTCTCCTCTCTTCCTCTCTCCTGTCTTCATATTTCCTGTCTTCCTCTCTCCTCTCTTCCTCTCTCCTGTCTTCCTCTCTTCCTCTCTCATCTCTTCCTCTCTCCTGTCTTCCTCTCTCCTGTCTTCCTCTCTCCTCTCTTCCTCTCTCCTCTCTTCCTATCTCATGTCTTCCTCTCTCCTCTCTTCCTCTCTCCTGTCTTCCTCTCTTCTCTCTTCCTCTCTCCTCTCTTCCTCTCTCCTGTCTTCCTCTCTCCTGTCTTCCTCTCTCCTGTCTTCCTCTCTCCTGTCTTCCTCTCTCCTCTCTTCCTCTCTCCTGTCTTCCTGTCTTCCTCTCTCATCTCTTCCTCTCTCCTGTCTTCCTCTCTCCTGTCTTCCTCTATCCTGTCTTCCTCTCTCCTCTCTTCCTCTCTCCTGTCTTCCTCTCTTCTCTCTTCCTCTCTCCTCTCTTCCTCTCTCATGTCTTCCTCTCTCCTGTCTTCCTCTCTCCTCTCTTCCTCTCTCCTGTCTTCCTCTCTTCTCTCTTCCTCTCTCCTCTCTTCCTCTCTCCTGTCTTCCTCTCTCCTGTCTTCCTCTCTCCTGTCTTCCTCTCTCCTGTCTTCCTCTCTCCTCTCTTCCTCTCTCCTGTCTTCCTGTCTTCCTCTCTCATCTCTTCCTCTCTCCTGTCTTCCTCTCTCCTGTCTTCCTCTCTCCCCCTCTCCTATTTTCCTCTCTCCTCTCTTCCTCTCTCCTGTCTTCCTATCTTCCTCTCTCCTCTCTTCCTCTCTCCTGTCTTCCTCTCTTCCTCTCTCCTCTTACTCTCTCCTGTCTTCCTCTCTCCTGTCTTCCTCTCCTGTCTTCCTCTCTCCCCTCTTTCTCTCTCCTCTCTCCCTCTCTTCCTCTCTCTCTCCTCTCTTCCTCTCTCCTCTCTCCTGTCTTCCTCTCTCCTGTCTTCTCTCTTCCTCTCTCCTGTCTTCCTCTCTCCTGTCTTCCTCTCTCCTGTCTTCCTCTCTCCTGTCTTCCTCTCTCATCTCTTCCTCTCTCATCTCTTCCTCTCTCCTGTCTTCCTCTCTCCTGTCTTCCTCTCTCCTCTCCTCCTCTCTCCTGTCTTCCTCTCTCATGTCTTCCTCTATCCTCTCTTCCTCTCTCATGTCTTCCTCTCTCCTGTCTTCCTCTCTCCTGTCTTCCTCTCTCCTCTCTTCCTCTCTCCTCTCTTCCTCTCTTCCTCTCTCATGTCTTACTCTCTCCTGTCTTCCTCTCTCCTCTCTTCCTCTCTCCTGTCTTCCTATCTTCTCTCTTCCTCTCTCCTCTCTTCCTCTCTCCTGTCTTCCTCTCTCCTGTCTTCCTCTCTCCTTTCTTCCTCTCTCCTGTCTTCCTCTCTCCTCTCTTCCTCTCTCCTGTCTTCATCTTTCCTGTCTTCATCTTTCCTCTCTTCCTCTCTCCTGTCTTCCTGTCTTCCTCTGTCCTGTCTTCCTCTCTCCTGTCTTCCTCTCTCCTCTCTTCCTCTCTCCTCTCTTCCTATCTCCTGTCTTCCTCTCTCCTGTCTTCCTCTCTCCTCTCTTCCTCTCTCCTCTCTCCTGTCTTCATCTTTCCTGTCTTCCTCTCTCCTCTCTTCCTCTCTCCTGTCTTCCTCTCTCCTGTCTTCCTCTCTCCTGTCTTCATCTTTCCTGTCTTCCTCTCTCCTCTCTTCCTCTCTCCTGTCTTCCTCTCTCCTGTCTTCCTCTCTCCTCTCTTCCTCTCTCCTGTCTTCCTCTCTCATGTCTTCCTATCTCCTCTCTTCCTCTCTCCTGTCTTCCTCTCTCCTGTCTTCCTCTCTCCTCTCTTCCTCTCTCCTGTCTTCCTCTCTCATGTCTTCCTATCTCCTCTCTTCCTCTCTCCTGTCTTCCTCTCTCCTCTCTTCATCTCTCCTGTCTTCCTCTCTCCTGTCTTCCTCTCTCCTCTCTTCCTCTCTCCTGTCTTCATCTCTCCTGTCTTCTTCTCTCTTCTCTTCCTCTCTCCTGTCTTCCTCTCTCTCTTTTTGCCCCTCTCTCACCAGAGTGAGTTATTTGACCAACGTCAGCACACTGTCAATATTCAGGACACTCTGTGTTAATCTTACACACAAACACGCACACACACACACGCACACACACACCTCAGTACTCTTACTCTTATAAAAATGCATATATCAAAGCACATATTTGTCCATAACAATGCAACACCGTCACAAACCATTGCCCTATACAGACCACACATAGAAATATTCTCATTGACTGGCTATGTATTTGGTATATGGAGCTATAGACCCTCTCTGTCTGTCTGAGCCAGTTTGAAACAGGATTTCACGCTGTCTGTGTCTGTCTGACTGACCCAACAGGCTTACAGACAGTTCAGTTCAGCGTGTCTGAGTAAGCTGCAGAGCTCCCCACATTTTACTGAGCACACACACACACACACACACTTACACTCAGACCTCAGTCAGACTTGGTTATCCTCATGCGTCACCCTCTCCAAAATGAGAGGCTGCTGAAGATTTCTATCTTGACAGAAAATGTCAAAATAACAGCAGACAAAAATGTCTAAAATATCAACTGCCTATTCTGCAAAACAGAAAAAATAGAGGGGTTCTATATCATCATAGTGCGTCCTTGGACTTCGATGGTCCCTCGTCTATCTGAAGGGCAGGTGTAGAAAATGGGACCTTGTTTGTTCTGCAGCTCTGACCTCTGTCTGTGGTTCATCTCTTTCTCTATTCTGACTGGATGTATTCATGAATTCAGTTCTTCTGCTCTGGCGATGCTCACACTGTGTTTTTGTTCA
The DNA here is from genome assembly GCF_020615455.1 of Coregonus clupeaformis. NCBI lineage: Eukaryota > Metazoa > Chordata > Actinopteri > Salmoniformes > Salmonidae > Coregonus > Coregonus clupeaformis. The sequence goes on along the minus strand of NC_059215.1, from coordinate 10,077,546 downwards.
GTCTGTATGTCTACAGTTTGTCTGTTGGTACCATATCTGCATTTTGTCAACATTATCTCTGTGTTCTGTATATCTGTCAGCATTCTGTCTACCGGTATGTTATGATCCATATGGGGGCACTTTACCAGTCCTGTATGTGTGTCTGCATTCTATTGCTCTCCAGTGGAGTGCAATTTTAGTGTGGTGTCTCGACATTGCTGTGCATTGTGCCTTACACTCTGCAAATATGCACATAATGAAACCAACTATAATGGAAGCATTTCTGAATTTGTACATGCAGTACTTGTGTACATATACAGACCAAATATAGTGTGTACATACAGACCAGACGTCTCAATGTTGAATAGGTAATATAACACAAATGCTAATATGCATATATCTCAACCTTCTTCTAACACTCTTTAAAAGGGAAATCTTCAGTTGCTACATCCCTTTTTGGACTTATAAACTAATTATATGTACCCATTGTACCTTGAACAATATAACGTATAAATGCCTCATGAGGTTAGTTCAACTGACGTACCCCATCATAACCCAAATTGTACTCTTATTTTACTGAAATGTTTGTAAACAAAATAAATATAAACATACACTGCATAGCCTCAAAACATGGTTAAAACTATAATGTTGATGTCATGGATGGTCAGTCCTTGCTTCCATAGCTCTGTCTATGAATTTGAGAGCGGTTACATTTCTCCAGCCCCATCCCTCAGCTTTTTAACGAAACAGTGTCAGGGAGTATGCTTTGTTATTTTTTCAACTGCGGATTTCCCCTTTAAATTTACACTGACAATATGAGGTTTGTCCTGACTGAAATCCAGAATGAGAATTGTACTCTTGCCCATTACTGTAACGCATTATTGGAGGAAGAAAGGACTAATAAGCTCTTGTCTTTGAAAATGCTAATTGAAATCATTATGTATGCATGAGTGGTAAATGAAAAGCTGAGAGAGAACAGTACTTGAGAGAGATTCAAACAGAGAGAGTTTCTGTGTTGTTGGGTGAGTGAGGGATAAAAGGTCTGAGAAGCATGAATGGGTGGATGTAGTAAAGGAGGAGAGATTAGAGAAGGGGAGGGAGGGAGAGGAATATGTTAAGGAGATTTTTCTACCTTTCTAGTAAAGCCTGCTCTTGCTTTTTTGAGAGGAGCAAAGGAGATGGTTGGGATGTAGAGCGCGATGGAATCCCAGCAGAATTTTAACAATGTTCTCATTACTTATTTACTACTTGGAGGATAGGGCTGCCAGTAAATAATACACTTTACTGGGAACCATGAGGTGTGTGTGTAATAATACAAACTGATTATAGGGACTAAAGGGAATACAAAAAGTAGAGGTCAGATGTTATTGTGTCTCTAAGGATGTGATTGTGTCTAGGTGCAATTTGTGTCTGAGTGTGTTTTTGAGGTGGGCATGTGCGCGTGTGTGTGTGCCAGTGTGTGTGTGTGCGTGCCCGGCCTGTGAGTGCACGTGCCGGTGTGTGCGTCTGTGTCTGCATGTGTGTGGTGTGTGTGAGAAGTGACCTGTCATCTGAGATCCCAGCACAGGAGGCTGCTGAGGGGAGAGCGGCTCATAATAATGGCTGGAACGGTGCAAATGGAATGGCATCAAACACATGGAAACCATGTGTTTGATGTATTTAATACCATTCCACTTATTCCACTCCAGCCATTACCACGAGCCCGTTCTCCCCAATTAAGGAGCCACCAACCTCCTGTGTATCCCAGTCATAGTGTCTAGTTGAGGGGGGTGAGAGTAGCGAGGTGTGCCGGAGCTTCTGTCCCCCTGAAACTGAATCAGTTACATTCTGGGGGAGTCATTTATAGAGAGAGATTTCACAGAGGAAAAAGGAGATGTGGGGCAGAGAGCTCTGTGACAGCCAGGGACAGAAAGAGAGAGGCGGAGAGATAGATCGAGAGAAAGACAGAGAGAGAAAAAGAAAGAGAGGAATGGTGAAGTGAGAGACTCATGAGGAATGGTGATGTGAGAGACTCATGATGAATGGTGAAGTGCAAAGGAGAGGAAATCTACCTTTTAGATGGGGGCCCAGAGTGTATGGGTTTAATCCACCTTGAATAGAGGAAGCTTTGGTCAGAAGATGGGAGGATTCACAGTAATTAATTGGCTAGAAAAAGAGGGAAATAGGATCTATTATTGATTAATAGTTTAAGAGAGAAGAGCAGGCCAAAGCCCCAGTCAGTCAGTAAATATGGGAAGTGGGGAAAGGAGGACAATGTGATATATTCATGCCAGGCAAGGGACACATTTTCAAAAAAGTTTCAGTATGAGAGCAGTGCAAAAATGCTAAGTTATTCAATCGGATTCAGTTCAATGGTTACAGTTTTTACGATGTCATTAATTTCTAAGAGGGCCTAGCAAAGGTCTAAGAACAGCTACTTCCCTGAGACAGAGATAGTGATCTTTTTCAGAGTCACGCTGTTGATATAGAGGGGGAGATGAGAGGGGGAAAGAGGACAGATGATACTATAGAGATAGTGTGTGAGAGAGAGCACAGTAGAGTGGCATCAAACAGAGAGAAATGGGATTATTTGTGTGTATCACTGCAGAATGAAGAGACTGTTGTTTGGGTCATGTAAATGCTTTTGCTCCACTTAATAGCTTTGCATGCCCATCAAGTCAATTGAATTAGTCTGAGAGACAAAACAGAGGGGGAGACTATTCCCTGTTGCCAACACAACACTATCCTCCATTCCTTGTTCATCACTACTCTACCCTATCCCCTATTCCCATCTCATTTGAATAATCGCGTCACAACAGATGTAACATGGTTACAGGACACAGGAGGGAGGAGGGAGGAGGGGGAGGAGGGGGAGGGTAGACAGGAAAAATGAGGGAAGAGGGATGGATGGGCCTTTTACGACTTCATCAAGATTCTGACAGAGAGATAGAAAGAGAGAGATAAAGAGAGTGAGAGAGAGAGAGAGAGAGGTGAGAGAAATATGGTTTTCAGAGTTTTTAAATGAGTAATATCCAATATGTAGTACATATGACTACATTTCCTTGAATTAGAACCCAGCTGCGAACACTGCTGGTGGCATCTTAGCACAGAGAGGAAAAATAACTGTGAGAAGACATGAGAGAGGGGAATTCAGAGAGCGGAGAGAGAGACCATGAGAGAGGGGAAGAGAGGTGGGTGGACAAGAGCTGGGAGAGACGGAAGTAGCGGGGTGAGAGAATGATTGTGGAGGGCAAAGACAGCACAGCATGAAAAAACTAAGAGACGGAGAGAGGAAAGTGGAAAGTAGAAAGTAGGGGGGTGGCAGCTTTAGAGTTGTCCTTCCGGTGGGGATAGAGATTACTAGTAGCAGGCAAAAGGAAGAGGGCTTAAAGAGAATTTACTAATTAATTCAAGTGCTAAAATGGACCACAACATGCAAGAGTCTTTAACTCCTACGCTTGGATTAATCCCTACTCTGACCCCTGTCCACAGTGTCCAGAACCACATAGACCCTAAGAAACAGCCACAGGTACAACCACGTCAGGTTCTATAGACTGTAGAGGCCTGGACCCAATGGGAGGATAGGAGGGGATCATTTTATGAAATGAACTACAGCTATTATCTCGGAGGGGGTACATCCATTTCATTTTACAACAAAGACACAAGACACCTCTATTTAAATTGATAGCTCATTAGATTTCCAAGGGAGACGAATACTAAAACCCTGTGACCCCAGACTCTTCTAAGTGCATAAACATGTCTAAGACTCCAGGAACTCCCCAGACATCTTCTCTTAAAGAGTCTCTCTCTTCATCACGTCTGTAGATTGATGTATTTTTCCAATCTGTTTGTTTCATTTGTATTTCAGCAAAGTGTTCCAGAATCAATACTCTGATGGCAACACCTCTGCTGGTGAATACATTTGCTGTTCTCTCTCTCTCGCTCTCTCGCACGCACGCACGCTCGCACGCACACGTGTACACACACCTCGACACATGAAGAGGGAACCTTGAGAAAACACCATTAATCCCCTCTCCCCCTCCCTCTCTCCCTCTCTCCCTCCTCAGTGATCTCACCTTAATGTGCTCCCCAGAGGCTCTTCCCCTACTAAATGCCTGATCTCCAGCTCTTGCAGGGAGTTGCTCTGATATTAATGATACTGAACACAGATCTGGACCCTGAACTCATTTCAATTCACTGCAACATAGGCCTAGACCAAACACACACGTACTTCATACACAATGTGATCTTCTCAGTCATTTTCAATGAACACATGCCTCAGACAACATTTCACTGTTATTTGAAAAGCTCTACTATCAGCTTGAGCCAAATGCATGGTGGGGGTGGAGACTGAGGAGCTGTCAAACTGAGGGTCCATATTATTAGTATAGATTGCTAGTGTAACATAAGAGCTGGAGCTCTTGACAGCATGACAACAGAACACCAGAGTAATTCAGCTCTCAGTCAAACAGCAGGCTGTTATTAACCCAATGGGTGTTTGAATGTTTGACAGGGTAAAAGGTTTAGCTCTATTATCTTCATACAGGTAACTGCCAAAATAAAGGAAACACCAACATAAAGTGTCTTAATAGGGCGTTGGGCCACCACAAGCCGTCAGAACCGCGTCAATGCACCTTGACATAGATTCTACAAGTGTCTGGAACTCTATTGGAGGGATGTGACAACATTCTTCCACGAGAAATTCCATAATTTGGTGTTTTGTTGATGGTGGTGGAAAACGCTGTTTCAGGCATCGCTCCAGAATCTCCCATAAGTGTTCAATTGGGTTGAGATCTGGTGACTGAGACGCACACAAACACACACACACACACACACACACTCTTTAAACCCTCTATGCTCCTTTGAGACCCCTTTTTCAAAGTCACAGATCTCTTCTTCTAGCCATGGTAACCAAAATAACAGACACCTGGGCATTTTTATACATGACCCAAAGCATGATAATAATAATAATAATATGCCATTTAGCAGACGCTTTTATCCAAAGCGACTTACAGTCATGCGTGCATACATTTTTTGTGTATGGGTGGTCCCGGGGATCGAACCCACTACCTTGGCATTACAAGCGCCGTGCTCTACCAGCTGAGCTACAGAGGACCACATGATGGGATGTTAATTGCAGTGTTGGGGTGTAGTGAACTACATGTACTTCAACTAGTAATTTAACTACATTTTGCAGTAGCTTGGTGGTTGTTGAACTAAATTAAAATCTTTGTAGTGTTTTCAGTAGTTAATTACTTTTTTTCCATGTAGCGGTACAAAAATAAAATAAAATATGGGTGAAGTAGGCAAGAATTTCATTTCATTTTCGGCATCAGACCTGCCTAATTATCACTTGAAATATAGTTTTTTTTTGTTTAATAGGCTAAATGACACATTCTGTTTTTCTTAAGGGTAGCTTTACTTCTCTCTCTCTCTCGATTCAATTCAATTCAATTTAAGGGCTTTATTGGCATGGGAAACATATGTTTATATTGCCAAAGCAAGTGAAAGAGATAATAAACAAAAGTGAAATAAACAATAAAAAATTACAGTAAACATTAAACTCACAAAAGTTCCAAAAGAATAAAGACATTTCAAATGTCATATTATGTGCAAATAGTTAAAGTACAAAAGGAATAAACATCTCTCTCTCTCTCAGCCAGTCCCACAATCAGAGTTATGTGACCCCAGGCTGTGTCAGATCAATATATCATTAGCGCCAGTCTCTGCTTCACCCTTCATTCCTCATTTAGGGGACCACAGATAGCTCAGCAATATCAAACCCCTTCTTTTCCTCGCTCGTTCCTCTCCAAGTCTTTCCTCCCCTCGCAGTTTATGTTTATTCAGGGTCCTTTCTTTCTATTGCCCCCCCTCTCCTTTGATATCCTCTCTATTCCTCTTTGCATGCTCTACCTCTCCTTTCCTCTGTTGGCCTTTGTGCTGCATTAAGTGGATTTCTCTGAACCTACAGTTGACAGGGGGACAGGGTAACAAGAAAGAAAGAGGGAAAATGAGAGACGAGGGAGCAGAGGGGAAGAGGATGAGAGGGCAGAAAGAGAGGGAGAGAATATGGAGAGGATTTCTGTGTGCAGTGGAGGAAGACAGGGGGTGCCAGAGGAGGTAGGGAGGGAGATGGAGGAGAGTGATGGAGAGGTGGAGGGGGAGGGAAGACTGCCTGCCTTTCCTGGGTGAAATTAATTGTAATTGTATTGTAGTGGCTCAACCCTTCAGCACACGGCTGACTGATGGCGTGGCAGACATGGCTGAGGCTGAGCCTGTGGGCTGTGTGGGACTGCCTCTGTAAACACAACAGCCTGTCAACATACCTTAATATAACAAGGTAACAACATATCCAGACTGGATGTCAGATAGGTAATGGGAGAATAAGCACAAAGGTCATTGATGGCTAATAGGCAGAGGTGTAATATAAATTGGGGTCCTTTCGGTCAATGACTGAAAAGAGTAAGGTTGATGTAATTAACCGTAAAGCACAAGAGAGAAGGGAAATATTGACTTAATCAGCCAGGCGAGTGGGGACTGTGGCGGCAATGAGGGAACAATAACATGGAGAGGATGATCGTCCTCCCTCATCTTTACCTTACACATTACCACACACACACACACACACACACACACACACACACACACACACACACACACACACACACACACACACATACACTCCACAAAGCAAGTCCTGCAGGCTCTAGTTTGATCTTATCTTGACTACTGTCCAGTCATATGGTCAAGTGCTGCAAAGATAGACCTAGCTAAGCTGCAGCTGGCCCAGAACAGAGCGGCACGTCTTGCTCTTCATTGTAATCAGAGGGCTAAAATTAATACTATGCATGCTAGTCTGTCTTGAGTGAGTCAATTCTTGTTTTTATACGAAACATGAATGTGTTGGAAATTCCAAATTGTTTGCATAGTCAAATTACACACACACTTACCCCACCAGACATGCCACCAGGGGTCTTTTCACAGTCCCCAGGTCCAGAACAAATTCAAGGAAACATACAGTATTATACAGAGCCGTGAATGCATGGACTCCCTTCCATCTTATATAGCGCAAGTTAACAGCAATCTTGGTTTCAAAAAACAAATAAAGCAACCCCTCACTGCACAATGCCTCTCCCCCATGTGACCTACTTGTTGTGTGTATGTACTGACATGTACAGTACCAGTCAAAAGTTTGGACACACCTACTCATTCAAGGGTTTTTCTTAATTTTTACTTTTTTCTACATTGTAGAATAATAGTGAAGACATCAAAACTATGAAATAACACATTTGGAATCATGTAGTAACCAAAATAGTGTTAAACATATTTTATATTTGAGATTCTTCAAATAGCCACCCTTTGCCTTTATGACAGCTTTGCACACGCTTGGCATTCTCTCAACCAGCTTCACCTGGAATGCTTTTCCAACAGTCTTGAAGGAGTTCCCACATATGCTGAGCACTTGTTGGCTGCTTTTCCTTCCCTCTGCCGTCCGACTCATCCCAAACCATCTCAATTGGTTTGAGGTCGGGGGATTGTGGAGGCCAGGTCATTTGATGCAGCCCTCCTTCACTCTCCTTCTTGGTAAAATAGCCCTTACACAGCCTGGAGGTGTGTTGGGTCATTGTCCTGTTGAAAAACAAATGATAGTCCCACTAAGCCCAAACCAGATGGGATGGCGTATCACTGTAGAATGCTGTGGTAGCCATGCTGGTTAAGTATGCCTTGAATTCTAAATAAATCACAGACAGAGTCACCAGCAAAGCACCCCCACACCATAACACCTCCTCCTCCATGCTTTACGGTGGGTTCTACACATGCGGAGATCATCCGTTCACCCACACCGCGTCTCACAAATCTCCAATTTGGACTCCAGACCAAAGGCCCAAGCAGGTCTCTTCATCTTATTGGTGTCCTTTAGTAGTGTTTTCTTTGCAGCAATTCGACCATGAAGGCCTGATTCACAGGGTCCCCTCTGAACAGTTGATGTTGAGATGTGTCTTGTGACTTGAACTCTGTGAAGCATTTATTTGGCCTGTAATTTCTGAGACTGGTAACTCTAATGAACTTATCCTCTGCAGCAGAGGTAACTCTGGGTCTTCCATTCCTTTGGCGGTCCTCATGAGAGCCAGTTTCATCATAGCGCTGGATGGTTTTTGCAACTACACTAGAAGAAACTTTCAAAGTTCTTGAAATGTTTAATTGACTGACCTTCATGTCTTAACGTAATGATGGACTGTCGTTTCTCTTTGCTTATTTGAGCTGGTCTTGCCATAATATGGACTTGGTCTTTTACCAAATAGGGCTATATTTTGTATACCCCCCCCCTACCTTGTCACAACACAACTGATTTGGCTCAAACGCAAGAAGGAAAGAAATTCCTCAAATTCACTTTTAAGAAGGCACACCTTGTCACGATCGTTTACGGATGAGACGGACCAAGGCGCAGCGTGATAAGCGTACATATTTATTAACGTACTGAACACGAACAAAACAACAAACAAACGATACGTGAAGTCCAAGGTAGACTAATAACATACCTATACGGAACAAGATCCCACAACTAACTTGTGCCAACAGGCTGCCTAAGTATGGCCCCAATCAGAGACAACGAGCTACAGCTGCCTCTGATTGGGAACCACCCTGGCCAACATAGATCTAAACTAACAGACACCCAACACAGAAAATACACACCCTGACTCAACAAATACAAGTCCCTAGAGTCAGGGCGTGACAGTACCCCCAAAGGTGCGGACTCTGACCGCGCCACATAAACCTAACAGGGTAGGGGCCGGGTGGGCATTCCGCCTCGGAGGCGGATCCGGCTCCGGGTGTGACCACCACTTACTCTCCACCTCCCCGTTGCGCCCCTGGTCTGGTCTGGACCTCGGCGCGCTGACTGGAGCTGGACCCGACGACGGTGGATCGAACTGCTCTGGCTCCGGGGTGGAGCCGCTGACCGGAGCTGGATCAGGCACCGGTGGAGCGGACTGCTCTGGCTCCGGAGTGGAGCCGCTGACCGGGGATGGACTGGACCCCGGTGGAGCGGATTGCTCTGGCTCCGGAGTGGAGCAGCTGACCGGTGCTGGACCAGGCACCGGTGGAACAGGCACGGCCGTGCCGGACTGGACACACGCACCACTGGCTTGGTGCGGGGAGCAGGAACGGGCCAGACCTGGCTGATGACGCGCACCCCTGGCTTGGTGCGGGGAGCAGGAACGGGCCGGACTGGGCTGACGACGCGCACCACTGGCTTGGTGCGGGGAGCAGGAACGGGCCGTACCGGACTGGCGACGCGCACCACTGGCCTGGTACGGGGAGCAGGAATGGGCCGGACTGGGCTGACGACGCGCACCACTGGCTTGGTGCACGGGGCAGGAACAGGCCGGGCCGGGCTGGCGACGCGCACCACTGACTTGGTGCGAGGGACAGGAACACGCCGGACCGGGCTGGCGATGCGCACCACTGGCTTGATGCGAGGAGCAGGAACGGGCCGAACCATACTGGGAACACCCACCACTGGCTTTGTGCGGGAATCAGGAACGGGCCGGACCGGACTGGCGACACGCACCACTTGATTGGTGCGAGGAGCAGGACTGGGTTCCTTCATTAACCCCCGCTCCTTCTGCTGCCTAACCAGCTCCTCTCGCCGTGCCTCTACACTTTCCTTCTGTTCCCTCTGAACCAATGACCCCCTTAATCTGGCGGCCTCCTCTGCTAAACGGCTGAACCGCTCTATCGCGGCCTCCTGTTGCCTTGTCGTCCACGGCGTGAGCCCCCCCCTAAAAAATGTTTGGGCTTGTCTCTCCCCCGTGATCATGGCCTCCATCCCTCTTGCCAGACTCTCACTCATCTCCTCCCAAGTCCATCCTCTCTCCTCGTCACGCTGCTTGATCCAGGCTTGGTGGGATCTTCTGTCACGGAACAAGATCCCACAACTAACTTGTGCCAACAGGCTGCCTAAGTATGGTCCCCAATCAGAGACAACGAGCTACAGCTGCCTCTGATTGGGAACCACCCTGGCCAACATAGATCTAAACGATCTAGAAACTAACAGACACCCAACACAGAAAATACACACCCTGACTCAACAAATACAAGTCCCTAGAGTCAGGGCGTGACACACCTGTTAATTGAAATGCATTCCAGGTGACTACCTCATGAAGCTGGTGGAGAGAATGCCAAGAGTGTGCAAAGCTGTCATCAAGGCAAAGGGTGGCAATTTGAAGAATCTCAAATATAAAATATATTTTGATTTATTTAACACTTTTTTGGTTACTACATGATTCCATATGTGTTATTACATAGTTTTGATGTCTTCACTATTATTCTACAATGTGAAAAATATAAAAAATAAAGAAAAACCCTTGAATGCGTAGGTGTGTCCAAACTTTTGACTGGTAGTGTATGTGTAACTGATAGATGCACACACACTACATATTAATGTTTTTAAATGTATGTCAATTGTAAAGTATTTTGTCTGTAATGTTTTTTTGTTATATGTCGGACCCCAGTAAGACTAGCTGTCGCCATTGGCGTCGGCTACTGGGGATCCTAATAAATCAAATCAAATCACACACACCACACCCTTTTCCTATTTTTTCTCATGTTTGCCACTACCTTCACCCCTCCACCCCTAAGCCATCCTTATGGGATGAGGCAAGGAGGGGTGAGGATGAGGGTGATTAAAATGGGGATGCTGGATGGTGAGCAACCTGGACTCACGGGTAGACGTAACATAGTAAATGTAAATTCGAACACTCTAATTAGTATGATATGTTACGTTTCGTATGGTATGTACAGTGGGGGAAAAAAGTATTTAGTCAGCCACCAATTGTGCAAGTTCTCCCACTTAAAAAGATGAGAGAGGCCTGTAATTTTCATCATAGGTACACGTCAACAATGACAGACAAAATGAGAAAATAAAATCCAGAAAATCACATTGTAGGATTTTTTATGAATTTATTTGCAAATTATGGTGGAAAATAAGTATTTGGTCAATAGCAAAAGTTTCTCAATACTTTGTTATATACCCTTTGTTGGCAATGACACAGGTCAAACGTTTTCTGTAAGTCTTCACAAGGTTTTCACACACTGTTGCTGGTATTTTGGCCCATTCCTCCATGCAGATCTCCTCTAGAGCAGTGATGTTTTGGGGCTGTCGCTGGGCAACAAGGACTTTCAACTCCCTCCAAAGATTTTCTATGGGGTTGAGATCTGGAGACTGGCTAGGCCACTCCAGGACCTTGAAATGCTTCTTACGAAGCCACTCCTTCGTTGCCCGGGCGGTGTGTTTGGGATCATTGTCATGCTGAAAGACCCAGCCACGTTTCATCTTCAATGCCCTTGCTGATGGAAGGAGGTTTTCACTCAAAATCTCACGATACATGGCCCCATTCATTCTTTCCTTTACACAGATCAGTCGTCCTGGTCCCTTTGCAGAAAAACAGCCCCAAAGCATGATGTTTCCACCCCCATGCTTCACAGTAGGTATGGTGTTCTTTGGATGCAACTCAGCATTCTTTGTCCTCCAAACACGACAAGTTGAGTTTTTACCAAAAAGTTCTATTTTGGTTTCATCTGACCATATGACATTCTCCCAATCCTCTTCTGGATCATCCAAATGCACTCTAGCAAACTTCAGACGGGCCTGGACATGTACTGGCTTAAGCAGGGGGGACACGTCTGGCACTGCAGGATTTGAGTCCCTGGCGGCGTAGTGTGTTACTGATGGTAGGCTTTGTTACTTTGGTCCCAGCTCTCTGCAGGTCATTCACTAGGTCCCCCTGTGTGGTTCTGGGATTTTTGCTCACCGTTCTTGTGATCATTTTGACCCCACGGGGGTGAGATCTTGCGTGGAGCCCCAGATCGAGGGAGATTATCAGTGGTCTTGTATGTCTTCCATTTCCTAATAATTGCTCCCACAGTTGATTTCTTTAAACCAAGCTGCTTACCTATTGCAGATTCAGTCTTCCCAGCCTGGTGCAGGTCTACAATTTTGTTTCTGGTGTCCTTTGACAGCTCTTTGGTCTTGGCCATAGTGGAGTTTGGAGTGTGACTGTTTGAGGTTGTGGACAGGTGTCTTTTATACTGATAACAAGTTCAAACAGGTGCCATTAATACAGGTAACGAGTGGAGGACAGAGGAGCCTCTTAAAGAAGAAGTTACAGGTCTGTGAGAGCCAGAAATCTTGCTTGTTTGTAGGTGACCAAATACTTATTTTCCACCATAATTTGCAAATAAATTCATTAAAAATCCTACAATGTGTTTTCTGGATTTCTTTTTCTCAATTTGTCTGTCATAGTTGACGTGTACCTATGATGAAAATGACAGGCCTCTCTCATCTTTTTAAGTGGGAGAACTTGCACAATTGGTGGCTGACTAAATACTTTTTTCCCCCACTGTATTTATTTGTGGATGTCCATCATCCATTTTGTATGATATGTTACGAATTGCAATTCGTACAATATGTTACAAATTTGCAAACGTATGATATGTTATGAAATCTAATTTGGGAGTGTGGTGCCAGGAAAATAACCTCTCACTCAATGTCAACAAAACAATGGAGATGTTTGTGGACTTCAGGAAACAGCAGAGGGTGCACCCCCCCTATCCACATCGACAGGACTGCAGTGGAGAAGGTGGAAAGCTTCAAGTTCCTTGGTGTACACATCACTGACAAACTGAAATGGTCCACCCACGCAGACAGTGTGGGGAAGAAGGCGCAACAGAGCCTCTTCTACCTCAGGAGGCTGAAGAAATTTGGCTTGGCACCTAAAACCCTCACAAACTTTTACAGATTTTTTCAATGAGCCACTGAACCAAATTCTGGTTTGGATTGTTATGTAAACACAATTGAATAAATATTTACACACACACACCATACTCTACAAGATGCAGATTATCTATGCATCTCATCAAGTGTCTCCACATCTAACACATTCAATAGATCATATATTACACAGAATGTTACAGTAGTGTAAGATACAGTTTTGTACTAGACTAGTGTCAGTGGGGGTCTGCTGTTTCTCTCAGCATGAGAATGAGAAAAAAATGAAACTGATATTGATTTAACTTTCAGAAGCAGCATGATTACCAACAATGACGAGACCGCCTACAGGGAGGAGGTGAGGGCTCTGGGAGTGTGGTGCCAGGAAAATAACCTCTCACTCAACATCAACAACACAAAGGAGATGATCGTGGACTTCGGGAAACAGCAGAGGGTGCACCCCCCTATCCACCTCGACGGGACCGCAGTGAAGAAGGTGGAAAGCTTCAAGTTCCTTGGCGTACACATCACCGACAAACTGAAATGGTCCACCCATGCAGACAGTGTGGTGAAGAAGGCGCAACAGAGCCTCTTCAACCTCAGGAGGCTAAATAAATGTGGTTTATCACCTAAAACCCTCACAAACTTTTACAGATGCACAATTGAGAGCATCCTGTCGGACTGTATCACCGCCTGGTACGGCAACTGCACCGCCCACAACCGCAGGGCTCTCCAGAGGGTGGTGCGGTCTGCCAAACGCATTACCAGGGGGCAAACTACCCGCCCTCCAAGACACATACAGCACCCGATGTCAAAGGAAGGCCAAAAAGATAATCAAGGACATCAACCACCCGAGCCACTGCCTGTTCACCCCGCTATCATCCAGAAGGCGAGGTCAGTACAGGTGCATCAAAGCTGGGACCGAGAGAATGAAAAACAGCTTCTATCTCAAGGCCATCAGACTGTTAAATAGCCATCACTAGCACATTACAGGCTGCTGCTGCCTATTGAAATCACTGGCCACTTTAAGAAATGGAACACTAGTCACTTTAATAATGTTTACATATCTTGCACTACTCATCTCATATGTATATACTGCATTCTATTCTATAATATTCTTCTGTATCTTAGTCCATGCCGCTCTGTCATTGCTTGTCCATATATGTATATATTCTTAAATCCTATTCCTTACTTTTTTGTATGTATTGGGTATATTTTGTGTAATTGTTAGATATTACTGCACTGTCGGAGCTAGAAGCACAAGCATTTCGCTACACCCGCTATATGTGACAAATACAATTTGATTTGATAGATCAATTTTCACACTTGTGTCTGGAGTGCAGTCTATTAGAAGTCCTAGTAGCATTCACCCAGAACAGTACTGTGAAGCTCACCCAGGGGCATAGGTGCAGAGGGGTGGTGTTAAACTACTCCTATCATTCATCATTGACCTCTCTCCTTCTCACATATAATAGCAATTGGCCACTCAAAAAAATAATGTCTCTCTACATAATGTCACTGTACTGTATCTGTCTCATTCACACACACATGCACACACTCACTCAAGCACACACGCACACACACACACACACACACACACACACACACACACACACACACACACACACACACAAACAAATGTGTGAACAATACTGCCTTCTGATGTTTTCTGTTGTGCAGTCCTGGTTATGACTATACCATCTGAAATACCCAGTGATAGGTTATGTCTATGTTTATATACACTTTATTAGTGCCCACCACTGCTTCCTCTAGGCCTATTTACGTCACTGCTTTATTTGGGTCAGATTAAGCAATTTGTGTAATCCTAAATAGTAGGGAGTATAAATGCATTTCAAGTCTTTTCCCAACCATTGGTATTCTGCAGACAATGTTTGAAGATCTGCATCAAGCACCAACTTGTGAGCGAAAGACTGAAAATGTTAACATTTTGATTAAATTATATTTTCAATTAAATTAGCCTACACACAGATGTAATTTCAGAACATCGCGGTGATAATACTCAAATCCATCATACTTACTTCCGCGCCTGAGCAGAGTTGATGCTCTCAAACACAGCAAAGACAAAGTACACTTTCACGGCCAGGTTGCAGGCTAGCCTGAACAGCCGCTAGTGGTCACTATTTACCTTATTTTTTTATTTTATTTTTATAGTGATCCGTCTAAAAACAGGTAAATAGCGACCACTATCGGCTGTTCAGGCTAGTTGCAGGTGTGTTCATGTGAAAAAAAAAAAAAACGTAAAACCTGTTATATAGATATCATCATATTGTAATTTGTTATATAGATCCACATCGACATTTGTAAAGGCGTATGCATGTACTGTAGCAACTGAACCATTACAGCCATTCACGGGGACCAAAATTGGGTGCTTAAGTTTCTGGGGGAGTGTGTTAGTGATGCACCTAACGTGCATAAAGCGCTCGAGACTGCCATGAAAGTTGCCTAGTTTGCTGTCGTTTGTGCAATTTCATCTGACACCTTTATAGTGTTAAACGTTATTTTCTGTAAGTATTTTTCAATTAACTGCCACCTCTTCGTATAATATTTGTGTATATGAATTGCAGACGTGCAAATATTGATGGTCCAGCAACCCTCTTGAAACATCTGCCTCGTCGCGTGAGCTGCTTGCTAACTAACGATTAGCTAGAACGAGCCAACACGAATGTTATTAGCTATTCTAGCAAGCTAGCTACAACCCACTAATTTCCTTGATAGCTAGTTACAACCAATCGCTGTGTCTTAATGTACTTGGCACGCATTTCAGTTTACAGCATGTTTGTCTTAAGGTACGAAGATGTACTGGGTAGCTAGCTAGCTAGGTGAACAATGGCTTAATACCGTTAGTATAACAAATTGCTAAATATATATCTATATCTATATCTATATATATATATATATATATATATATATATATATATATATATATATATATATATATATATATATATATATATACATACAGTTGAAGTCGGAAGTTTACATACACTTAGGTTGGAGTCATTAAAACTCGTTTTTCAACCACTCCACAAATTTCTTGTTAACAAACTATAGTTTTGGCAAGTCGGTTAGGACAATTTTTCCAACAATTGTTTACAGACAGATTATTTAACCTATAATTCACTGTATCACAATTCCAGTGGGTCAGAAGTTTACATACATTAAGTTGACTGTGCTTTTAAACAGCTTTAGAAGTTTGATAGGCTAATTGACATCATTTGAGTCAATTGGAGGTGTACCTGTGGATGTAATTCAAGGCCTACCTTCAAACGCAGTGCCTCTTTGCTTGACATCATGGGAAAATAAAAAGAAATCAGCCAAGACCTGGTTCATCCTTGGGAGCAATTTCCAAATGCCTGAAGGTACCACGTTCATCTGTACAAACAATAGTACGCAAGTATGAACACCATGGGACCACGCAGCCGTCATACCGCTCAGGAAGGAGACGCGTTCTGTCTCCTAGAGATGAACGTACTTTGGTGCGAAAAGTGCAAATCAATCCCAGAACAACAGCAAAGGACCTTGTGAAGAAGCTGGAGGAAATGGGTACAAAAGTATCTATATCCACAGTAAAACGAGTCCTATATCGACATAACCTGAAAGGCCGCTCAGCAGACTACCGTTTGCAACTGCACATGGGGACAATGATCGTACTTTTTGGAGATATGTCCTCTGGTCTGATGAAACAAAAATAGAACTGTTTGGCCATAATGACCATCGCTATGTTTGGAGGAAAAAGGGGGGACTTGAGGAAGAACACCATCCCAACCGTGAAGCACGGGGGTGGCAGCATTATGCTGTGGGGGTGCTTTGCTGCAGGAGGGACTGGTGCACTTCACAAAATAGATCGCATCATGAGGAAGGAAAATTATGTGGATATATTGAAGCAACATCTCAAGACATCAGTCAGGAAGTTAAAGCTTGGTCGCAAATGGGTCTTCCAAATGGACAATGACCCCAAGCATACTTCCAAAGTTGTGGCAAAATGGCTTAAGGACAACAGTCAAGGTATTGGAGTGGCCATCACAAAGCCCTGACCTCAATCCTATAGAAAATGTGTGGGCAGAACTGAAAAAGCGAGCAAGGAGGCCTACAAACCTGACTCAGTTACACCAGCTCTGTCAGGAGGAATGGGCCAAAATTCACCCAATTTATTGTGTTAAACTTGTGGAAGCCTACCCGAAACGTTTGACCCAAGTTAAACAATTTTACATTTTAGTCATTTAGCAGACGCTCTTATCCAGAGCGACTTACAGTTAGTGAGTGCATACATATTTTTTTTTCCATACTGGTCCCCCGTGGGAAACGAACCCACAACCCTGGCGTTGCAAACGCCATGCTCTACCAACTGAGCTACACAAGATTTTAAAGGCAATGCTACCAAATACTAATTGAGTCTATGTAAACTTCTGACTCACTGGAAATAAATAATTCTCTGTACTATTATTCTGACACTTCACATTCTTAAAATAATGTGGTGATCCTAACTGACCTAAAACAGGGAATTCTTGCTAGGATTAAATGTCAGGAATTGTGAAAAACTGAGTTTAAATGTATTTGGCTAAGGTGTATGTAAACTTCCGACTTCAACTATGTATATATCCTATGGTATGGGCACGTTTCACTGCTAACATCAAGCCAATCAAAACACTTTTTACTGTACTTCAGAGTTTTCTGGCCTTTTACCTCTAATTTATTTTGTCTGACTCATCTTTTTGCCAGGGTGTTGAGTGGAGTAGGTAGACATGGCTGACCAAGAAACTGGGCCCATTGGGTTGGGCAAGAGGGCTGCAGCAGGTGCTGCAGTTTTCAAAGTGCGTGAGGCTGCAATGGCTATTCTTCAAACAGAATCTACTGGTAACCTGAAAGTACAAAAACGGAGTGTCCCATCGACTCCTTTCATCGTACCAGAACCTTCCCTAAGGCCCCCCACTCTGCTATTGCCACCTTCGCACCACGATAACCCAGTTGGAGGTTTTACCTGTGAGGTGTGCGGCCAGAACTTCTTCTCTTTTCCTCAGATGGTGAGACACAAACAGTTCCACGACGAAGAAAGGCCCTTTCCCTGTGGTGTGTGTGGGAAACGTTTCCTGAGCCGCAGCCATTACACTGAGCACCAGCGGGTTCACACTGGGGAGCGCCCCTTTCCCTGCGACCAGTGTGAGCGCTCGTTCACCACACACCACAACCTAAAGCGTCACCACACCATCCATGCCAAAGAGGAGGCATACCGCTGCCGGAAGTGTGGTGTGCTCTTCTGCCAGCGCCACGAGTACCCCAGCGGCATACCTCGACCCGACCTCGAGCCTCGACCTGGGTTCGAGTCCATGTCCATGATGCAACCCACACCTCCTATTCAGGTCACACTCACACCCAAGCAGATTAAGAAGCTTAACAACAACAAGAAGAAGAAAAGCCATGATCTCTCAACCAAACATGATCATTCTAAGAAGAAGAAAAAGAGGAGAGTCAAGCATCCAGGCCCAGCAGAGAAAGTACATTCTGTGCCTCAAGAGGAACTTTGGCCTGTGTTGTTAACTAGAGGAGAAAAATTGCAAAAAGTTGCTTATGACATTGAGGTTATTCTTTGATCCCACATGATGATGAAACAAATGGGATAATCAGTTAGATCATGATAAGAAAGAAAAAAAGATGAATGTTGTTCTGTTTCTTATAATAATAAGTGCGTCTCCACCCATGTGGACGTACTGTTTCATAAAAGGAGTTATACCTCAAAACACTTGTCTTGCATCACATCATGATTTTGGTATTTATTCCTTAATTGAGTTCGAGAAAATAGGAACTTTCTCTCCACCAGTGATAATGATTAGAAAATATTCTGTCAAGCATTTAAAATGGTTAACAGTCCTCTGAAATGTTATGGTTTTACCTTTGAGATCGTGACCATTGTTTTTGTATTACTTTAGTATATATATTTTTCAGTTGTTATGATTGATTAATTCAATTATATTTGATCCATTGCGAAGAAAGGGCTAATTAGACTGTGTCCATACATTATGAAATGACTTGCTGTTAAACCAGCTTACTCTTCTGATGGTACACATTCAAAACTAATTTCCATATCAAATCATGTTCATCCGCTTTTTAGATTACGATCATAGAGGCCTGTAGGGTTTCTTGCTTGGCCTCAACCATTAAATCGTCCAGAAATTGCCCTCACCAATGTATGTACGTGTAAATAATCATGATACATTTTTTTGTTGATTATTAATTACTAAATGTACCTGACATAGGAATATCTGTAGTCTGTGTTAAGGGAATAATGCTGTTAAATTGGGGTAACTAGTAAAGTTCCAGAGTCTGAATGTCAAACTGCTATGAAATGTATATATTGTCTCAGATTGAATTCTGCATAACTACCTCAGGCTGTAGATTGTAAATGTGTATTTTTTTAATTGATAATGGGTACTAACTTCTTGCCTTTGTCTTGACTGTTGACACTTTCCAGATACACTATATATACAAAAGTATGTGGACACCCCTTCAAATTAGTGGATTTGTCTATTTCAGCCACACCGTTGCTGACAGGTGTATAAATTCGAGCACACAGCCATGCAATCTCTATAGATAAACATTGGCAGTAGAATGGCCTTATTGAAGAGCTCATTGACTTCAATGTGGCACCATCATAGGATGCCACCTTTCCAACAAGTCAGTTCGTCAAATTTCTGCCCAGCTAGAGCTTCCCGGTCAACTTTAAGTGTTGTTATTGTGGAATGGAAATGTCTAGGAGCAACAATGGCTCAGCAGTGAAGTGGTAGGCCACACAAACTCACAGAACGGGGCAGCCGCATGCTAAAGCGCATAGCGCGTAAAGATCTTCAGTTGCAACACTTACTACCGAGTTCCAAACTGCCTCTGGAAGCAACGTCAGCACGAGAACTGTTCATTGGGAGCGTCATGAAATTTGTTTCCATGGCCGAGCAGCCGCACACAAGCATAAGATCACCATGCGCAATGCAAAGTGTTGGCTGGAGTGGTGTAAAGCTTGCCGCCATTGGACTCTGGAGCAGTGGAAATGCGTTCTCTGGCGTGATGAATCACGCTTCACCATCTGGCAGTCCGACGGACAAATCTGGGTTTGGCGGATGCCAGGAGAACGCTACCTGCCCCATTGCAAAGTGCCAACTGTAAAGTTTGGTGGAGGAGGAATAATGGTCTGGGACTGTTTTTCATGGTTCGGGCTAAGCCCTTAGTTCCATTGAAGGGAAATCTTAACGCTACAGCATACAATGACATTCTAGACTATTCTGTGCTTCCAACTTTGTGGCAATAGTTTGGGGAAGGTCCTTTCCTGTTTCAGCATGAGAATGCCCCCGTGTACAAAGCGAGTTCCATACAGAAATGGTTTGTTGAGATTGGTGTGGAAGAACTTGACTGGTCTGCACTGAGCCCTGACCTCAACCCCATCGAACACCTTTGGGATGGATTGGAACGCCGACAGCGAGCCAGGCCTAATCGCCCAACATTAGTGCCCGACCTCACTAATGGTCTTGTGGCTGAATGGAAGCATGTCCCCGCAGCAATGTTCCAACATCTAGTGGAAAGCCTTCCCAGAAGAGTGGAGTCTGTTATAGCAGCAAAGGGAGGACCAACTCCCTATTAATGCACATTATTTTGGAATGAGATGTTCGACGAGCAGGTGTCCACATACTTTTGGTCATGTAGTGTATTTATTTTTCATCATGTCACCAGAGACTCCTCTTAAAGTGATTATAGGCATGCATATAAATATATTGGCTCAGCTAACATAAAATACCTGACCTAACTGGTTGTGATGAATACTTTAAAGTACTTTGTATCAGGCTCTGTATTACAGCAAACATGTCTATCACATTTTATCTTCACTATTAAAAAGGGTTAAAGAGGCACCCATCTCTGCTCTATATATATCATGCTTGTCTTGCAACAAGATGTAAACACTCAATTGTGCTTATGTAAAACATAACATTTGATATGCTTCAGCAGTGCTAAAAGTGGGTTATTACCATCACCAACTGTTAGGGATCTCATTCTGGGTCTCTGTTGGAATAACTTTTATAGATAAGATGCTCTACGGGAATGACGGAGTACATCCAAATCATCTTGGCTCCTGGACTCTGTCCACACATTTCAAGACTGCGTTGAGACAATGACTTATCAATGACGCAAGCCTAGCTCGGATACCATTGTGTCACTGAGTTGTAGTAATGCTGCAGAAAATGTACATTATCCCAGGGGCGTTGGCAGTCACAATGTAAATAACCTAATTTATGTCCCTCTAACTCCCCTGAATGCCTCTGTCGATCCTACAGCTATTGTATACAGTAATCATGTGCTTATGAACCAGAGTTATACTGTTAGCACTGAGGTGGTGTGCCCTCGTAGAAAGTCCACTGTGTGCAGCTCACCCTGCACTATCAGCTCAAACATAAATAACATTGTCATGTCTACTTCTGATAAGCTTCCCAGTAAAGCAATAAAAACAATCAAGCATCCCAGAAAAGTGCGAAAAATAGCCTACATTAACAGATGTAGCCTAAGAAACGTGGTTCATGACCTCAATAACTTCCTAGTAACAGATGACATTCATATTCTGACTATCTCTGAAACTCACTTAGATAATACCTTTGAGTGGTAGCAATACATGGCTATAACATCTACAGAAAATACAGAAATGCCAATGGGGGCGGTGTTGCGGCCTATATACAGAGCCACATTTCTGTAAAGCTTAGAGAGGATCTCATGTTAAGTACTGTTGAAGTAATATGGCTACAGGTTCACCTGCCTCACCTAAAGCCCATTCTTGTGGGAAGCTGCTATAGACCACCAAGTGCTAACAGTCAGTATCTGGATAATATGTGTGAAATGCTTGATAATGAATGTGATATCAACAGAGGTATATTTTCTGGGTGACCTTTAATATTGACTGGCTTTCATCAAGGAGCCCACTCATGAAAAAGCTTCTAGCTGTAACCAGTGCCAGCACCAGGGTATTTACAAACAGCACAGGAATGAAATCATCAACGTGTTGATCACATCTTTACTAATGCTGCCGAAATCTGCTTTAAAGCTGTATCCAAATCCATCGGATGTAGTGATCACAATATAGTAGCCTTATCTAGGAAAACCAAAGTTCCAAAGGCTGGGCCTAATATAGTGTATAAGAGGTCATACAATACGTTATGTAGTGATTCCTATGTTGATGATAAGAATATTTGCTGGTCTGTGCTGTGTACTGAGGAGCAACCAGATGCTGCACTTGACACATTTGTGAAATTGCTTTTTCTAGTTACTAATAAGCATGCACCCATTAAGAAAAGGACTGTAAAAACGGTTAAATCCCCGTGGATTGATGAGGAATTAAACAATTGTATGGTTGAGAGGGATGAGGCAAAAGTCTGGCTGCACGTCCGATTGGCAAACGTACTGCAAATTGAAAAATAATGTGACTAAACTGAATAAAAATAAGAAACTATACTATGAAACGAAGATAAATTATATAAAGAATGATCGTAAAAAGCTTTGGAGCACCTTCAATGAAATTTACGGCAAAAAGGCAAACTCAGCTCCATCATTCATTGAATCAGATAGCTAATTCATCACAAAACGCACTGATCCTGCCAACTACTTTAATGATTTTTTTAATAGGCAAGATTAGCAAATTTAGGTATGACATGCCAGCAACAAATGCCGACACTACACATCCAAGTATAACAAACCAAATTATGAAAGATAAGCATTGTAATTTTGATTTCCGAAAAGTGAGTGTGGAAGAGGTGAAACAATTATTGTTGTCTATCAACAATGACAAGCCACCTGGGATGGAAAATTACTGAGGATAATAGCGGACGATATTGCCACTCCTATTTGCCATATCTTCAATCTAAGCCTACAAGAAAGCGTGTGCCCCCAGACCTGGAGGGAAGCAAAAGTCATTCCGCTACCCAAGAATAGTTAAGCCCCCTTTACTGGCTCAAATAGCCGGCCAATCAGCCTTTTATCAACCCTTAGTAAACGTTTGGGAAAAATTGTGTCTGACCAGATACAATGCTATTTTACAGTAAACAAATTGGCAACAGACTTTCAGCCTGGTTATAAGGAAAGACATTCAACATGCACGGCACTTACACACATTTCTGATGATTGGCTGAGAGAAATTGACGATAAAAAGCTGTTTTGTTAGACTTCAGTGCGGCTTTTGACATTATCGATCATAGTTTGCTGCTGGAAAATTTTTTTATGGGTTTACACCCCCTGCTATATTGTGGATAAAGAGTTACCTGTCTAACAGAACACAGAGGGTGTTCTTTAATGGAAGCCTCTCCAACATAATACAGGTAGAATCAGGAATTCCCCAGGGCAGCTGTCCTGGCCCCTTACCTTTTTCAATAGTTACTAATGACCTGTCACTGGCTCTGAGTAAAGCCTGTGTGTCTATGTATGACTCAACACTACACGTCAGCTGCTACAGTGAAATCACTGCAACACTTAACAAAGAGCTGCAGTCAGTTTCAGAATGGCTGGCAAGAAGTAAGTTAGTCCTAAATATTTCAAAAACTAAAAGCATTGTATTCGGGACAAATCATTCACTAAACCCTAAACCTCAACTAAATCTGGTAATGAATGTGGAAATTTAGCAAGTAGCTCAGTTGGTAGAGCATGGCCCTTGCAATGCCAGGGTTGTGGGTTCGTTTCCCACGGGGGACCAGTATGAAAATGTATGCACTCACTAACTGTAAGTCGCTCTGGATAAGAGCGTCTGCTAAATGACTAAAATGTAAATGTAAAAATGTAAACTGCTTGGAGTAACCCTGGATTGTAAACTGTCATGGTCAAAACATGTTCATGCAACAGTAGCTAAGATGGGGAGAAGTCTGTCTATAATAAAGCGCCACTCTGCCTTCTGGTGGGTGTAACAACACTATGAACAATGCAGGTCCTATAGGCCCTAGTTTTATCGCACCTGCACTACTGTCCAGTCGTGTGGTCAGGTGCCACAAAGAGGGACTTACAATTGGCTCAGAACAGGGCAGCACGGCTGGCCCTTAAATGTACACGGAGAGCTAACGTTAATGTAAATCTCTCATGGCTCAAAGTAGATGAGAGATTGACTTCATCACTACTTGTTTTTTTAAGAAGTATTGACATGCTTAATGCACCAAGCTGTCTGTTTAAACTACTAGCACACAGTTCAGACACCCATGCATACCCCACAAGACATGTCACCAGAGGTCTCTTCACAATCCCAAAGTCCAGAACAGACTATGGGAGGCGCACAGTACTACATAGAGCCATGGCTACATGGAACTCTATTCCACATCAGGTAACTGATGCAAGCAGTAGAATCAGATTTTTAAAAACAGATAAAAATACACCTTATGGAACAGCAGGGACTATGAAGAGACACAGGCACAGACACACGCTTACACATACACATACACATACACATGATAAGACGCATTCTACACACACATACACATGGATTTTGTATTGTAGATGTGTGGTAGTAGAGTAGTGGCCTGAGGGCACACACTTAATGTGTTGTTAAAAGTGTAATGAAATGTAATGTCATGTAATATTAGTCCCCTGTAGCTCAGTTGGTAGAGCATGGCGCTTGCAACGCCAGGGTTGTGGGTTCGATTCCCACGGGGGGCCAGTATGAAAAATGTATGCACTCACTAACTGTAAGTCGCTCTGGATAAGAGCGTCTGCTAAATAATAATAAAATAATAATAATATGCCATTTAGCAGACGCTTTTATCCAAAGCGACTTACAGTCATGCGTGCATACATTTTTGTGTATGGGTGGTCCCGGGGATCGAACCCACTACCCTGGCGTTACAAGCGCCGTGCTCTACCAGCTGAGCTACGGAGGACCCCATAATGACAAAGCAAAACCAGGTTTTTAGAAATGTTTTCAAATGTATAAATCCCATTCTTCTCTGCAGATGCTCTCAAGCTCTGTCAGGTTGGATGGGGAGCATCGCTGCACAGCTATTTTCAGGACTCTCTAGAGATGTTCGATCGGGTTCAAGTCCGGGCTCTGGCTGGGCCACTCAAGGACATTCAGAAACTTGTCCCGAAGCCACTCCTGTGTTGTCTTGGCTGTGTGCTTAGGGTTGTTGTCCTGTTGGAAGGTGAATCTCACCCCAGTCTGAGGTCCTGAGCGCTCTGGAGCAGGTTTTCACCAAGGATCTCTCTGTACTTTGCTCCATTCATCTTTGCCTCGATCCTGACTAGGCTCCCAGTCCCTGCCGCTGAAAAACATCCCCACGGCATGATGCTGCCACCACCATGCTTCACCGTAGGGATGGTGCCATGTTTCCTCCAGACGTGACTCTTGGCATTCAGGCCAAAGAGTTCAATCTTGGTTTCATCAGACCAGATAATCTTGTTTCTCATGGTCTGAGTCTTTTAGTTGCCTTTTGGCAAACTCCAAGTGGGCTGTCATGTGCCTTTTACTGAGGAGTGGCTTCTGTCTGATTTGGTGGAGTGCTGCAGAGATGGTTGTCCTTCTGGAAGGTTCTCCCATCTCCACAGAGGACCTCTGGAGCTCTGTCAGAGTGACCATTGGGATCTTGGTCACCTCCCTGACCAAGGCCCTTCTCCCCCGATTGCTCAGTTTGGCCGGGTGGCCAGCTCTAGGAAGTGTCTTGGTGGTTCCAAACTTCTTCCATTTAAGAATGATGGAGGCCACTGTGTTCTTGGGGACCTTCAATGCTGCAGACATTTTTTGGTACCCTTCCCCAGATCTGTGCCTCGACACAATCCTGTCTCGGCGCTCTACGAACAGTTCCTTCGACCTCATGGCTTGGTCTTTGCTCTGACGTGCACTGTCAATTGTGGGACCTTATATAGACATGTGTGTGCCTTTCCAAATAATGTCCAATTAATTGAATTTACCACAGGTGGACTCCAATCAAGTTGTAGAAACATCTCAAGGATGATCAATGGAAACAGGATGCACCTGAGCTCAATTTCGAGTCTCATAGCAAAAGGTCTGAATACTTATGTAAATAAGGTATTTCTGTTTTTTATTTTTAATACATTTGCAAAAAAAATCGAAAAACCTGTTTTCGCTTTGTCATTATGGGGTATTGTACGTAGATTGATGAGGAAAACAATTAATTTAATCAATTTTAGAATAAGGCTGTAAGGTAACAAAATGTGGAAAAAGTCAAGGGGTCTTAATACTTTCCGAATGCACTGTATGTACACATAGACCATAGATATTGTCACTAATTTGATATTCCCTGGTCTACCACAGCCACAGTAGAGTTATTACTTTACTCACAAATGTATCTATTGATGTGGTCTGTAAAGTTTGTCAGAGACAAGGCCCTGCTCCCTGGAACGCATTTGCGAAATCCATGACCAAAAGGATATCGCAGGCGGAGCGTATTTTTCGTTGTATGCGTCCTATTGGTCTCATAATACTGGCACGTTATGTACCCTTTGTGATTGGGCCTACAGTCAACGCCACCTCTGGTTACAGTTGCAGTTGATTTGTTATCTACTTGTATCGGGGCAACTGACTCCAATGATTGGCTAATTCCTCTAAAACTACGCAGTTGATTGGTTAATCCGTTCGTAGAGTAACACTGGCTGTATGAATTGCGAAAGCGACTGCTGCTGCTGCTATGACCTGGAGCTTGGTGTCAGAATAATGCTGTATCAGGACCGACCGTGCATGAAGTCATAACATTTTGTCAAGTGGCTACAGATAGAAGAAACGGACAAGTAAACCCATTTGACGGAACAGCTGACTGAAGGGTTTGGAGGTAAAACACATAATTTCCCTCTCAAAAATGAAAGCAAGTCTGGAATGATGATGAGTCTCGTGAAAAAAGTGTCTGTCACCCGCTGGTGGTGTAGCGGGTTGAGGTCGGCTGACTATCCAGACACCACAGTGTGTAGGTATTTTCTTTTCTGGTCGTGTTTGATGATTAAGGAAAGCATGGTCAGCGAATTTCATTAATAGCAGATAGCTAACGTTATTAAGTGAGCACAATAATGGAAGACTGTACTGCTACGACCTTTGCAAGTAGCATCTGACGTTAGTGTGAAGACAACTGCACTGCGGATTAGGACGAATTTGTATGGCGCCAGCCTGCTAGCTAGCTATTTGTGAGTTGTTCCTTGTAAACCAGCATGCAAATTAATGTTGTGTGTTGTAACTTGGGAAACAACATAAACCTGTCAGTTTGTGGAAGACTATTTGGGCCATCTTTAGATTAATTATACAGTATATTGATTTAGCAGAATAGCTTGCGTGGTAATGTAGTAGTCCATGAATGCACACAACTGCCTGCACCAGGGCCACTGCCCTAGAAAGCTCACACTAGCTACTTATAATTGACTAAAACAATTCACTAGCTACTTATAATTGAATAAAACTGCATATAATGCATTTTGTTGATGCATTGCACAGATCACAGATGCGTCAATCCTGAAGCATGGTGGAGCTTGTAGTTTGCTTCCCACAGTGCCCCCTTCCCCCCAAAAACGGTGCTTGTCTTTTCCTACTAGCACTGACTTTGCTGATAACTACTTACTACGACTGTGATATGTGGTTGTCTCACCTAGTTATCTTATGATGAATGCATTAATTGTAAGTTGCTCTGGATAACAGTGTCTGCTAAATAAAGTACATTTCAAATGTAAATGTAGTTTAGCCAGTGTATCACTGCTTACTTTGTCAGCATGCACAAAGAGTGGTGGTCACAGATGTTATTTCTGTTGGAACTTATACATTTTAAATTGTAATGTTGCCTATTAGAATATCCTTCTTCATGATTATCCCCCCCTCTAAGGTCCTTTGCATGGCATGATGGGGTCCTTCAGCCGACAGGAGTTCTTCCATGAGCTTGCGGAGGGCTGCCTTCTGCCCACCACTGAGCAGGGCCTGGAGCAGGTCTGGCAGCTTCTGGTCATCTGCCTTCTATGCCGACTTCTCTGGATTCTGGGTAAGATTTCACATTCCTTTGTGTGAAATGTGACTTTTGGAATTTAATTGTCACAGAGCTCCCGATAACAACAGAACATGATGAGTATTAGGAGAGTCATTTTGATTATGACATTTCGGGAAAAATTATTATATAGAACTGAAGAACTACATGCATGTTTTACAACTGTCGACTACTACATGTTCTTATTCTCTTCTGTGTTGTTGTTGTTTTGTTGCCCTGGTCAGGCCTCCCATCCTATGTGAAACACCTGAGCACTGTGGCAGGAGGGTTCTACACCCTGTACCTTTTCTTTGAGCTCCACATGGTGTGGGTGGTGCTGCTCAGCCTACTGTGCTACCTCATCCTCTTCCTCTGTCGGCACTCCAGTAACCGGGCCACCTTCCTCTCCATCACCATCCTTATCTACCTGCTCATGGGGTAGGTAGGCCTTGTCTGTTACCAGGCAACAACATACACTTTTTTAAGTAAAGAGAATTGATGATAAACAACTTGACTGAGTCCTTTCAGCTCCTAGTGGAGCAAACAGCCTCTAATTGGTCTACTCTTGTCTTATCCAACCAGAGAGCTGCATATGATGGACACCACCACCTGGCACAAAATGAGAGGTTGGTACATACTTTGTAATAAGTTCTTGCATATATTGTATATACAGTACCAGTCAAAGTTAGGACACACCTACTCATTCCAGGGTTTTTCTTTATTTTTACTATTTTCTACATTGTAGAATGATAGTGAAGACATCAAAACTATGAAATAACACATGGAATCATGTAGTAACCAAAAAAGTGTTAAACAAATCAAAATATATTTTATATTTGAGATTCTTCAAAGTAGCCACCCTTTGCCTTGATGACAGCTTTGCACACTCTTGGCATTCTCTCAACCAGCTTCATGAGGTAGTCACATGGAATGCATTTCAATTAACAGGTGTGCCTTGTTAAAAGTTAATTTGTGGAATTTCTTTCCTTCTTAATGCGTTTGAGCCAATCAGTTGTGTTGTGACAAGGTAGGGTTGGTATACAGAAGATAGCCATATTTGGTAAAGACAAAGTCCATATTATGGCAAGAACAGCTCAAATAAGCAAAGCGAAACAACAGTCCATCATTACTTTAAGACATGAAGGTCAGTCAATATGGAAGATTTCAAGAACTTTGAAAGTTTCTTCAAGTGCAGTTGCAAAAACCATCAAGCGCTATGATGAAACTGTCTCTCATGAGGACCGCCACAGGAATGGAAGACCCAGAGTTACCTCTGCTGCAGAGGATAAGTTCATTAGAGTTACCAGCCTCAGAAATTGCAGCCCAAATAAATGCTTCACAGAGTTCAAGTAACAAACACATCTCAACATCAACTGTTCAGAGGAGACTGCGTGAATCAGGCCTTCATGGTCGAATTGCTGCAAAGAAACCACTACTAAAGGACACCAATAAGAAGAAGAGACTTGCTTGGGCCAAGAAACCCGAGCAATGGACATTAGACCGGTGAAAATGTGTCCTTTGGTCTGGAGTCCAAATTTGAGATTTTTGGTTCCAACCGCTGTGTCTTTGTGAGACGCGGTGTGGGTGAACGGATGATCTCCGCATGTGTATTTCCCACTATAAAGCATGGAGGAGGTGGTGTTATGGTGTGGGGGTGCTTTGCTGGTGACACTGTCTTATATTTATTTAGAATTCAAGGCACACTTAACCAGCATGGCTACCACAGCATTCTGCAGTGATACGCCATCCCATCTGGTTTGGGGTAGTGGGACTATAATTTGTTTTTCAACAGGACAATGACCCAACACATCTCCAGGCTGTGTAAGGGCTATTTTACCAAGAAGGAGAGTGATGGAGTGCTGCATCAGATGACCTGCCCTCCACAATCCCCCGACCTCAACGCAGTTGAGATGGTTTGGGATGAGTCGGACCACAGAGTGAAGGAAAAGCAGCCAACAAGTGCTCAGCATATGTGGGAACTCCTTCAAGACGGTTGGAAAAGCATTCCAAGTGAAGCTGGTTGAGAGAATGCCAAGCGTGTGCAAAGCTGTCATCAAGGCAGAGGGTGGCTATTTGAAGAATCTCAAATATAATTATTATTATTTTTTGATTACTACATGATTCCATATGTGTTATTTCATAGTTTTGATGTCTTCACTATTATTATACAATGTATAAATAAAGAAAAACCCTTGAATGAGTAGGTGTGTCCAAACTTTTGACTGGTACTGTATATATAATTAGTATTGCATGTAGCAGTGGAGGCTCCTCAGAGGTGGAAGGGGAGGACCATCCTCCTCAGTGAATTTCATAAAAATAAAAATAGTGAAACATTTAAAAAATTGTCCTTTTTAGTTAAAACTATACTAAATATATTCACATGTAGCACCATGGTGTAGCCGGAGGACAGCTAGCTTCTGTCCTCCTCTGGGTAAATTGACTTCAATACAAAACCTAGGAGGCTCATGGTTCTCTCACCCCCTTCCATAGACTTACACAGTAATTATGACAACTTCCAGAGGACGTCCTCCAACCTATCAGAGAACCATGCAGCATAAACTGACATATTGTCCACCCAATCAATGATGGATGCGATAAGGAATTATATATACAGTGAGGGAAATAAGTATTTGACCTGTCTGCAAAACATGACTTAGTACTTGGTGGCAACACCCTTGTTGGCAATCACAGAGGTCAGAGGTAGCCACCAGGTTTGCACACATCTCAGGAGGGATTTTGTCCCACTCCTTTTTGCAGATCTTCTCCAAGTCATTAAGGTTTCGAGGCTGACGTTTGGCAACTCGAACCTTCAGCTCCCTCCACAGATTTTCTATGAGATTAAGGTCTGGAGACTGGCTAGGCCACTCCAGGACCTTAATGTGCTTCTTCTTGAGCCACTCCTTTGTTGCCTTGGCCGTGTGTTTTGGGTCATTGTCATGCTGGAATACCCATCCACGACCCATTTTCAATGCCCTGGCTGAGGGAAAGAGGTTCTCACCCAAGATTTGACGGTACATGGCCCCGTCCATCGTCCCTTTGATGCGGTGAAGTTGTCCTGTCCCCTTAGCAGGAAAACACCCCCAAAGCATAATGTTTCCACCTCCATGTTTGACGGTGGGGATGGTGTTCTTGGGGTCATAGGTAACATTCCTCCTTCTCCAAACACGGCGAGTTGAGTTGATGCCAAAGAGCTCAATTTTCCTTCATCTCATCTGACCACAACACTTTCACCCAGTTCTCCTCTGAATCTTTCAGATGTTCATTGGCAAACTTCAGACGGGCATGTATATGTGCTTTCTTGAGCAGGGGGACCTTGCGGGCGCTGCAGGATTTCAGTCCTTCACGGCGTAGTGTGTTACCAATTGTTTTCTTGGTGACTATGGTCCCAGCTGCCTTGAGATCATTGACAAGATCCTCCCGTGTAGTTCTGGGCTGATTCCTCACCGTTCTCATGATCATTGCAACTCCACAAGGTGAGATCTTGTATGGAGCCCCAGGCAGAGGGAGATTGACAGTTCTTTTGTGTTTCTTCCATTTGCGAATAATCGCACCAACTGTTGTCACCTTCTCACCAAGCTGCTTGGCGATGGACTTGTAGCCCATTCCAGCCTTGTGTAGGTCTACAATCTTGTCCCTGACATCATTGGAGAGCTCTTTGGTCTTGGCCATGGTGGAGAGTTTGGAATCTGATTGATTGATTGCTTCTGTGGACAGGTGTCTTTTATATAGGTAACAAACTGAGATTAGGAGCACTCCCTTTAAGGGTGTGCTCCTAATCTCAACTCGTTACCTGTATAAAAGACACCTGGGAGCCAGAAATCTTTCGGATTGAGAGGGGGTCAAATACTTATTTCCCTCATTAAAATGCAAATTAATTTATAACATTTTTGACATGTGTTTTTCTGGATTTTTTTGTTTGTTATTCTGTCTCTCACTGTTCAAATAAACCTACCATTAAAATTATAGACTGATCATTTCTTTGTCAGTCGGCAAACGTACAAAATCAGCAGGGGATCAAATACTTTTTTCCCTCACTGTGTGTGTATATATATATTGTGACGTCACGAGAGGCTACACAGCTTTCAGCGGGATTGCTCAAGTAGTGCAAGGAGACAAGGTTCAAACAAAACAAGGATTTTATTAAAGGTCTTGGGAAATTAACGAAAATATAACCAAATTCTGTTCTCTTGTGGCTCTTTAAGGGTTAACAGTTCAGGGATGTCTCTTCCACATCCAACATCATAACTCTCCCTCGCTCAAATAACTTTTCCCCAGCCTTACTGTATTCCACGTTGCAGCTAGTGGCCAACCCAGCAAAACGTCCTTCCAAATGTCCCACACGTATTTCCACAGGTGCATATATCCAAAGGTGAGTATTTCCCAAAGGTAAGTATCTCCAAATCCTTATATTCCTCATGGAAGTGGACGTGCAGCACTCTTGTCCTCCAGAGAGCCCAGCTTGGAGACCGTGTCTCTTCCCTTCAACAAACCTTCAGCTCACCAGCTCCTGATTGGTTTCAGCTGCGTGGGAAGATTGGCCATAGAGGGTTGGAGTTCCCGACCATACCAGCAGATGGAGCCATAGCTGTCTGGGTTTGCAGCCATCTCAGGGGGATGTAACGTCCCTCCAGGACACAGCCTCTCGTGACATCACAATATATATAGCAGCCACATACAAACACCTTGTTGTGTGTATATATATACACTGCTCAAATAAATAAAGGGAACACTAAAATAACACATCCTAGATCTGAATGAATGAAATAATCTTATTAAATACTTTTTTCTTTACATAGTTGAATGTGCTGACAACAAAATCACACAAATTATCAATGGAAATCAAATGTATCAACCCATGGAGGTCTGGATTTGGTGTCACCCTCAAAATTAAAGTGGAAAACCACACTACAGGCTGATCCAACTTTGATGTAATGTCCTTAAAACAAGTCAAAATGAAGCTCAGTAGTGTGTGTGGCCTCCACGTGCCTGTATGACCTCCCTACAACGCCTGGGCATGCTCCTGATGAGGTGGCGGATGGTCTCCTGAGGGATCTCCTCCCAGACCTGGACTAAAGCATCTGCCAACTCCTGGACTGTCTGTGGTGCAACGTGGCGTTGGTGGATGGAGCGAGACATGATGTCCCAGATGTGCTCAATTGGATTCAGGTCTGGGGAACGGGCGGGCCAGTCCATAGCATCAATGCCTTCCTCTTGCAGGAACTGCTGACACACTCCAGCCACATGAGGTCTAGCATTGTCTTGCATTAGGAGGAACCCAGGGCCAACCGCACCAGCATATGGTCTCACAAGGGGTCTGAGGATCACATCTCGGTACCTAATGGCAGTCAGGCTACCTCTGGCGAGCACATGGAGGGCTGTGCGGCCCCCCAAATAAATGCCACCCCACACCATGACTGAGCCACCGCCAAACCGGTCATGCTGGAGGATGTTGCAGGCAGCAGAACGTACTCTACGTCGTCTCCAGACTCTGTCACGTCTGTCACGTGCTCAGTGTGAACCTGCTTTCATCTGTGAAGAGCACAGGGCGCCAGTGGTGAATTTGCCAATCTTGGTGTTCTCTGGCAAATGCCAAACGTCCTGCACGGTGTTGGGCTGTAAGCACAACCCCCACCTGTGGACGTCGGGCCCTCATACCACCCTCATGGAGTCTGTTTCTGACCGTTTGAGCAGACACATGCACATTTGTGGCCTGCTGGAGGTCATTTTGCAGGGCTCTGGCAGTGCTCCTCCTGCTCCTCCTTGCACAAAGGCGGAGGTAGCAGTCCTGCTGCTGGGTTGTTGCATCTCCTACGGCCTCCTCCACGTCTCCTGATGTACTGGCCTGTCTCCTGGTAGCGCCTCCATGCTCTGGACACTATGCTGACAGACACAGCAAACCTTCTTGCCACAGCTCGCATTGATGTGCCATCCTGAATGAGCTGCACTACCTGAGCCACTTGTGTGGGTTGTAGACTCCGTCTCATGCTACCACTAGAGTGAAGGCACCGCCAGCATTCAAAAGTGACCAAAACATCAGCCAGGAAGCATAGGAACTGAGAAGTGGTCTGTGGTCACCACCTGCAAAACCAGTCCTTTATTGGGGGTGTCTTGCTAATTGCCTATAATTTCCACCTGTTGTCTATTCCATTTGCACAACAGCATGTGACATTTATTGTCAATCAGTGTTGCTTCCTAAGTGGACAGTTTGATTTCACAGAAGTGTGATTGACTTGGAGTTACATTGTGTTGTTTAAGTGTTCCCTTAATTTTTTTGAGCAGTGTGTATATATATATATATATATATATATATATATATATATATATATATATATATATATATATATATATAATTCCTTATCGCATCCATCATTGATTGGGTGGACAACATGTCAGTTTATGCTGCAAGAGCTCTGATAGGTTGGAGGACGTCCTCTGGAAGTTGTCAATAATACTGTGTAAGTCTATGGAAGTGGGTGAGAACCATGAGCCTCCTAGGTTTTGTTTTGAAGTCAATGTACCCAGAGGAGGACAGAAGCTAGCTGTCCTCCGGCTACACTATGGTGCTACATGTGAATATATTTAGTATAGTTTTATCTAAAAAGGACAACTTTTTTTTATGTTTCACTATTTTTATTTTTATGAAATTCACTGAAGAGGATGGTCCTCCCCTTTGCTGGTGACACATATATATATATATACACACAAACACAACGAGCTGTTAGTATGTGACTGCTATGAAAAGTCAACTGTGTTTGAGTGTGGTCAGGGGTGTATTCATTGCACCTATTCTGTTCAAAAAGGTTTTTTAAACGGAAGCGACGCGAACGGAACGGAACGGGGATAAACATACCTGAATTTGTCCAATAGAAGCTCTCGTTTGCAACTGTTGGACTAATGATTACACCCTAGATCAGCTAGATGCAGGCAAGAGTGCGCAAGGCGGTATTGAAAGTGTCACTGTTTGTCACCTTGATTACTCAATTCTCTCGACCTGTACACCTACGTTGTAAACATAGGCTAGGTTGTAGCAACCTCATGATGGGTACAGGGAAAATGTGAGTATCATGTAGTAGCCTAAACCTATCAATGTTAAATTGAGCTGGGTGAATGGAATATGAATGACAGTCATCCAATATGCTGTAATAGAAATGAGGCCATGTTCATAAAAAAATGGCACCAACGCCCTCATCTTAATTGGCACTGATCACCACTGGCATATAGTGCACACAAAGGAACAGCATTCTATGAAGTCACATTTGAATGTTAAGTATGAATACATTGATATGACTAGAGACATACAGTACCAGTCAAAAGTTTGGAGACACCCACTCATTCAAGGGTTTTTCTTTATTTTTACTATTTTTTATATTTTAGAATAATAGTGAAGACATCAAATCTATGTAATAACACATATGGAATCATGTAGTAACCAAAAAAGTGTTAAATAAATCAAAATATATTTTATATTTGAGATTCTTCAAATAGCCACCCTTTGCCTTGATGACAGCTTTGCACACTCTTGGCATTCTCTCAACCAGCTTCATGAGGTAGTCACATGGAATGCATTTCAATTAACAGGTGTGCCTTGTTAAAAGTTAATTTGTGGAATTTCTTCCTTCTTAATGCATTTGAGCCAATCAGTTGTGTTGTGACAAGGTATGGGGGGGGTATACAGAAGATAGCCCTATTTGGTAAAAGACCAAGTCCATATTATGGCAAAAACAGCTGAAATAAGCAAAGAGAAACGACAGTCCATCATTACGTTAAGACATGAAGGTCAGTCAATATGAAACATTTCAAGAACTTTGAAAGTTTCTTCAAGTGTAGTCGCAAAAACCATCCAGCGCTATTATGAAACTGGCTCTCATGAGGACCGCCACAGGAATGGAAGACCCAGCGTTACCTCTGCTGCAGAGGATAAGTTCATTCGAGTTACCAGCCTCAGAAATTACAGGCCAAATAAATGCTTCACAGAGTTCAAGTCACAGACACATCTCAACATCAACTGTTCAGAGGGGACCCTGTGAATCAGGCCTTCATGGTCGAATTGCTGCAAAGAAACCACTACTAAAGGACACCAATAAGAAGAAGAGACCTGCTTGGGCCAAGAAACACGAGCAATGGACATTAGACGGTGTAAATGTGTCCTTTGGTCTGGAGTCCAAATGGGAGCTTTTTGGTTCCAACCACTGTGTCTTTGTGAGACGCGGTGTGGGTGAACGGATGATCTCCGCATGTGTAGTTCCCACTGTAATGCATGCATGGAGGAGGAAGTGTTATGGTGTGGGGGTGTTTTGTTGGTGACACTGTCTGTGATTTATTTAGAATTCAAGACACACTTAACCAGCATGGCTACCACAGCATTCTGCAGCGATACGCCATCCCGTCTGGTTTGGGCTTAGTGGGACTATCATTTGTTTTTCAACAGGACAATGACCCAACACACCTCCAGGCTGTGTAAGGGCTACTTTACCAAGATGGAGAGTGATGGAGTGCTGCATCAGATGACCTGGCCTCCACAATCCCCCGACCTCAACCCAATTTAGATGGTTTGGGATGAGTCGGACGGCAGAGTGAATGAAAAGCAGCCAACAAGTGCTAAGCATATGTGGGAACTCCTTCAAGACTGTTGGAAAAGCATTCCAGGTGAAGCTGGTTGAGAGAATGCCAAGAATGTGCAAAGCTGTCATCAAGGCAAAGGATGGCTATTTGAGGAATCTCAAAAAAATATATATTTTGACACTTTTTTGGTTACTACATGATTCCATATGTGTTATTTCATAGTTTTGATGTCTTCACTATTATTCTACAATATAGAAAAAAGTAAAAAATTAAGAAAAACCCTTGAATGAGTAGGTGTGTTCAAACATTTGACAGGTTCTGTATATCCCCATAAACCCTGTGAAAGATTCATTAACAGTTTACAACTATGTGTTGTACATGCGGTTGTACATGACAACATGAACATTGTGATGAATATTTCAAGATTCACTGAGTTCTGTATCTGCAGGTTCCCAGATGGTGGTTGCCATGAAGGCCATCTCTCTAGCTTTTGACCTGGATCGGGGCGTGGTGGCCAATGTGCCTTCTCCTGTGGAGTTCATGGGCTATATCTACTTTGTGGGGACTGTCATATTTGGGCCCTGGATCAGCTTCAACAGCTACAGAGAGGCTATAAAGGGCCGCAAACTGGTAAGTTCAGTGTTAAGTCCTGTCTTGAGCAGAGGGATACGGAGGGAGATAGGTGAAGGAAATGAAGAGAGAGATGGTATTAATATGTTCTCCTCGTCTTCTTCAGAGTTTCTCCTGGATATGGAAAGTGTGTGTCAGCTGGGTGAAGAGCCAGCTTTGTCTGATCATCTCTAACTGTGTTGCTCCCTACCTCTTCCCTTACTTCATCCCTATCTATGGGGACAAGCTGCTACGCAAGTGAGTGGATGACCTAACCTCTTAGTGCTGTTGTAATGATTTACTGTAGGTCATAGAAAGCATCCACAG
Source organism: Coregonus clupeaformis (assembly GCF_020615455.1). NCBI lineage: Eukaryota > Metazoa > Chordata > Actinopteri > Salmoniformes > Salmonidae > Coregonus > Coregonus clupeaformis. The sequence continues at coordinate 10,040,352 of NC_059215.1, read as the reverse complement.
ACATTTATATTTGTGATCGTTCAAAAACAGGTGCAACGTACATTTTTCAGTAATGTTTTTCTGAATGGTAATGCTCACATTCTTATTTGTTTATTTTTCTCCCTTTCAATAAATGTTCTTACTTTGCCTGGGCTCTATCCCCAGCAAAACAAACCGGAAGATCAGGTAACTATTTATCAGATATTATGACAATACAATATCCTCCACCTGTCTCTGTAATTCATTTTATATTGCATGTCCATTTCTAACTCACCAGCTGTTCCACCTTCCTGACACCTGCACGTCTGTACCCCAATCATTCCCACAACCGAGTCTCTCTGTCCTGCCCACTCATGCCATGAGACTTAAAAGAGTGAGTCTGTATCAGTTAAATGTATTAAATCAAATTAAATGATTAACATTTCCTTCAATTGTTTGCTGCGCAGAGGTTCTGTGGCAAGGTATGTTTAATGCCATTTATATTACAATGGAAATTGTATTATTGTTAAAGGTCCAATGCAGTAGTTTTAATCTCAATATCAAATCATTTCTGGTAACAATTAAGTACCTTACTATGATTGTTTTCAATTAAAATATTCAAAAAGAAAATTAGCAAAGAGCAATTTCTCAAGCAAGAATTTTGCTAGGACTGTCTGGGAGTGGTCTGAGTGGGGAGGGGAAAACTGAAAACTAGCTGTTATTGGCAGAAGGGTTGGGAACACTTTCTTATTTGTCTATTTACTAATTTACCATATCACCAGGCAGGCCAAAACTCCATCCCACCAAAACAGGCTGAAATTTCAGGTGGTCTATTCAAACAGCTCTTACACTAAAAGTGCATTATAAAATATTTAAAACAATTTCACAGTATTATTCCAACCTCATAGTGTGGAAATATATATAACAACACAGGAAAATCACGTTTTTGACTGCACTGGGCCTATAAGTGTGATTTGAGGCTTTTATTTTGACAGGTGTCTTCTAATCTAACCTTCTTCCATTGACCTCTAGGTGGCTCCTGGCCTATGAGAATGCACTCTCATTCCACTTCAGCAACTACTTTGTGGGTTACCTGAGTGAGACCACCACCACTCTGGCTGGAGCAGGCTTTACTGAGGAGAAAGACAACCTCAAATGGTGAGTGCATTAAAGCATCATGTGACTAGGCTTGGCATAGACTTGCCATAAGTTACAGTGCATTCGGAAAGTATTCATACCCCTTGACTTTTACACATTTTGTTACGTTACAGCCTTATTCTAAAATGGATTAAATTGTTTTTACCCCCCTCATTAATCTACACACAATGCCCCATAATGACAAAGCAAAAACTGTTTTTTAGAAATGTTTGCAAATGTGTGTGTATATATAAAAACAAAAAACGGATATAACATTTACATACGTTTTCAGCCCTTTACTCAGTACTTTGTTGAAGCACCTTTGGCAGCGATTACAGCCTCAAGTCTTCTTGGGTAAGACGCTACAAGCTTGGCACACCTATATTTGGGGAGTTTCTCCCTTTCTCTGCAGATCCTCTCAAGCTCTGTCTGGTTGGATGGGGAGCATCGCTGCACAGCTATTTTCAGGTCTCTCCAGAGATGTTTGATCAGGTTCAAGTCCGGGCTATGGCTGGGCCACTCAAGGACATTCAGAGACTTGTCCCGAAGCCACTCCTACGTTGTCTTGGCTGTGTGCTTAGGGTCGTTGTCCTGTTGGAAGGTGAACCTTCGCCCCGGTCTGAGGCCCTGAGCGCTCTGGGGCAGGTTTTCATCAAGGATCTCTCTGTACTTTGCTCCGTTCATCTTTCCCTCGATCCTGACTAGTCTCCCAGTCCCTGCTGCTGAAAAACATCCCCACAGCATGATGATGCTGCCACCACCATGTTTCACTGTAGGGATGGTGCCAGGTTTCCTCCAGACGTGACTCTTGGCATTCAGGCCAAAGAGTTCAATCTTGGTTTCATCAGACCAGATAATCTTGTTTCTCATGGTCTGAGTCTTTTAGGTGCCTTTTGGCAAGCTCCAAGCGGGCTGTCATGTGCCTTTTACTGAGGAGTGGCTTCTGTCTGGCCACTCTACCTTAAAGGCCTCATTGGTGGAGTGCTGCAGAGATGGTTGTACTTCTGGAAGGTTCTCCCATCTCCACAGAGGACCTCTGGAGCTTTGTCAGAGTGACCATCGGGTTCTTGGTCACCTCCCTGACCAAGGCCCTTCTACCCCGATTGCTCAGTTTGGCAGGGCAGCCAGCTCTAGGAAGAGCCTTGGTGGTTACAAACTTCTTCCATTTAAAAATGATTGAGGCCAATGTGTTCTTGGGGACCTTCAATGCTGCAGAAATGTTTTGGTACCCTTCCCCAGATCTGTGCCTCGACACAATCCTGTCTCGGAGCTCTACGGACAATTTATTGGTTTTTGCTCTGACATGCACTGTCAATTGTGGGACCTTATATAGACAAGTGTGAGCCTTCCCAAATCATGTCCAATCAATTTAATTTACCACAGGTGGACTCCAATCAAGTTGTAGAAACATTTCAAGGGTGATCAATGGAAACAAGATGCACCTGAGCTCAGTTTTGAGTCTCATAGCAAAGGGTCTGAATAGTTAAGGTATTTTTAAAAAATTATACATTTGCAAACATTTCTAAAACCTGTTTTTGCTTTGTCATTATGGGGTATTGTGTCTAGATTGATGAGGAAAAAAATGTATTCAATCAATTTTAGAATAAGGCTGTAACGTAACAAAGTGTAAAAAGTCAAGGGGTCTGAATACTTTCCGAATGCGCTGTAAATACTTTGTTTGGCCCCCTCCTGGTTCTCTTTTCCCCTCAAACAGCCCAACTGAAATGCATGTGTTTTATTCTCCAGGGATATGACTGTTGCTAGGCCCCTGCATGTGGAGTTTCCCAGGTCTATGGTGGAGGTGGCCACCTCCTGGAATCTGCCCATGTCCAGATGGCTCAACACCTGTAAGCTTTCTGTGAAATGGGACAAATTTACAGCATTATTACCCTCTGCCTATAAAGACCTTACTTTGAACGAAATACACAAAATTAATACAACTGTTATTTTTTTTTAAACTGTTTTAACAGTTGCCCTTCTACAATTTAAATATAAAGCAGTGAAATTACTCAATTTGAACTGGAATACAAAACTTGATTCCCTAAAAACTGTTTCTGTCTGATCACCCAGATGTTTTTACTAGTGCTCGCAACCTTGGAACCTTTTCAGCCATCCTAGTGACATACACAGCCAGTGCACTTCTACATGTGAGTATGCACAAGCAGGTGTGGGTGTGAGTGCAGGTGTGTAAGAGATATTTTCTTACCATTGTCTCCTTTGACCTTTAGGGTCTCAGCTTCCACCTGGGTGCAGTGCTACTGTCTCTCGGGTTCATCACGTATATTGAGCATGGTAAGTCTATAAAATAGCACTTTTCTAATTTTATTTAAGTTCCACGTTACCTTTCAGTAATAACATTATTTACATCTGGAGAATAACTTTAGGTGACATATAGAGTTTGTTTATTACTAATGAACAATCAATTAACTTCGCTTTGTGGCACAAAGCACAGCAAATGCTGAGTAAGTATGACAAGATGAATCATTGCGAATTATATTTGAGCTGCCTGAGACTAATTTTATCGCATTATCCTCTGTTCCAGTTTTGCGGAAGAGACTGGCAGCCATTTTTAATGCGTGTATTCTGTCAAAGAAATGCCAGCCAAACTGCACTCACAAGAACAATAAGGTATGGTTTAATTATTTTATTTGTGTGATATTTATGCATTATGGAATTTTGCTCCCATGCAAATGGACCAAACAATGTTTCACTATCTCTTATACTTAAAGGAAAAATCCACCCAAATCTACTAATTCCTGTAATTTACAGTGTTAAATAACACTCTGTGAGAACAATATTTTTTGTGAACAAATGTTTCATTTTGGCGTGATAATAAGGTTGGGAGCAACATGGAAAATAGTTGTGGAAATCTGTTGCAGCTCAAGTCGACTACAAAATCCACAATGCAATGCACTCTCTATTGGCTGGCTGGCTAGCTAGCAAACGTAGCTAAACACAATATTACCAAAGACAATATCAGCATGTAACGTAGCTAGTTAGCTGTAAAATCGCCTAAACAAACTGCACTATCAATTTAGGAGTCTACAATGTCAACCTGCAGATCGATGTGCCTCACAGAGTGGAGTCTAATATTCGCAACTTCAGATATACTTTTGAGTAGCTGGGAAACATTGCCCATGCTACGTAAATGGGCCGCGCGGTGCATTCTGGGCGATTCTGGGACAAGGCGCACTCTCCTTCAAGGAGTAAATGGGAGTCTATTGGGCGCTATGTTACGAACCCCGTGGCTTTAAACGTCTAGGGTGGATGGACATGAGACCCGTAACATAATTCATGCAAATTATAAGCGTGACATGGAACAGTGAGAAATAAAACTACACGACAACCATAAACTACCGTCAAACATAAAAGGTTTATTGTTGAACACACGGTAAAGGTTTGGGAAAAAGGGCTGAGCAGGACCCAAGAAATGAAACAAGTGTAAAACACCCCTAAACTGATCTTGCCTGCCTCAAGAACCGCTAAGCTACTGCTAATCATACAAAAATACAGTGGGTGGTCCGCTCAGGTCTAACTAGTGTTTTTAGACAGTTTTCTTCCTACGGGTAATGTACGCCCAAGGGCTACTTGCTTAAACTCCCCTTTTCCCAGAAACACACAGAGTTACCAAACAGAGTAACCAGCAAATGAGTGAGTACACAAAACACAGGACACCACAGTATTCATACTCACATACGAAAAGTAGTCTAACAAAGTTACCAAACAGAGTAACCAGCAACTTAGTGCGTAAACAAAGACACAGGATACCTGTATCCGTAACACTCCCACCCTTAAAAGAGCAAACCAGGATCATTAAACACGAGACAAAGCATCTGCCAACACATTATCCAACCCCTTTTTGTGGCGGATCTCCAAATTATAATTTTGCACGACAAGTGCCCAATGCATAAGGCGTTGGTTCTGGTTGTACATCCGGTGGAGGAAAAACTAAGGGGTTATGGTCAGTATACACTATCACTGGTAATGCACTGGAACCAACATAAACTTCAAAGTACTGCAGAGCTAACAACAAAGCTAGAGCTTCTTGTTCAATGGTGGAATAGTTTGTCTGACATTTGTTAAATTTCCGTGAAAAATAACAGACAGGATGGTCCACTCCACTCTGGTCCTGCTGCAGTAGAACAGCACCAGCACCTCTGGCACTTGCATCTACCTCCAGTTTAAACGGTCGTTCAAAATCTGGCGCAGCAAGAACAGGAGTACTACATAAGAGTGCTTTAGCAGTGTTGAAAGCAGTACGACAATCTTCCAGACCATACACATTTTCTCGCCTGGACTGAGCAAATCCGTTAATGGAGCAACTACCGCAGATAAATTTTTACAGAAACTACGGTAGTAGCCAACCATCCCTAAAAAAGCGCGTAGCTCTCTTCTGGTGGTAGGTGCGGGAAATGCATTTATAGCTGAGACCTTGGCATCTAGAGGGCGCACCTGACCATGGCCGACCTGTTTACCAAGATAAGTAACAGTGGCCTTCCCAAACTCGCACTTTGCTAAGTTCAGGGTTTGAGAAGCGGCTGCTAGACGTTCACACACTACCCTTAGAGTGTTAACATGATCAGACCACTCAGTGGAATAAATTACCAGATCATCAAGGTAAGCACTACAATTAGGAACTCCAGCCAATACTGTGTTAACCAGGCGTTGGAAAGTGGCAGGTGCGTTCCGCATCCCAAATGCCATGACAGCATATTGTAGGAAGTGATCTGGGGTCACAAAGGCAGAGATGTCGGAGACACGTGAGGTTAACGGCACCTGCCAGTAACCTTTTAGAAGATCTAGTTTGGTTACATAAGTAGCAGCACCAACAGTATCAATACAGTCATCCAGTCTGGGTAACGGGAACGAGTCGGGCACTGTGACAGCATTGACCTTCCGATAGTCCGTACATAATCTGGATGTCCCATCAGGTTTAGGAACCAGAATGCACGGAGAACTCCAAGGACTTGAACTTGGCATAGCCAGGTTATTCTCCAGCAAATAACCGACCTCATCCCTCATTATCTTTCTTTTAGAGACGTTGACACGATAAGCATGTTGCTTGATAGGTGCAGCGTTTCCAACATTAATGTCATGTTCTAACACATTGTGTGCACGAGATTGGCGTTTTCTATCAGGAGTCTGTATCACGTAGTCAGTTTCACTTAGTTTCTTTTCAATGACATAAGGACCAGAGAAACGTGCTGACAATGACGCTCCTGGCACAGGCAACAATACAAGAACTTGGTCACCTGGCTGCAGTGAACGAGAAACAGCCTGTGTGTCATAGTGTCGTTTCATCCGTTTCTGTGAGGAAGACAGCGCTTCCTTTGCTAGAGCACAGGCACCATGTAGGCGCTCACGAAAGCAACTAACGTAGTCCAACACATTTTCTTTCACACACAACTCTTGTGATAAAAACTGATCCTTAAGGACTTTCATAGGTCCTCTCATGGTGTGTCCAAACACCAGTTCAGCTGGGCTGAACCCTAAGGATTCCTGTACTGTCTCACGGACAGCAAACAAAACTAGAGGAACTCCTCATCCCAATCCTTCTCAGATTCCAAGCAATATTTACGGAGCATAGACTTCAGTGTCTGATGCCAACGTTCAAGCGCACCCTGAGACTCTGGGTGATATGCGCTTGACACACGGTGTGTAACTGACAAGGATTTTAACACTTGTTTGAAAAGTTTAGAAAGGAAATTCGTACCCTGATCAGTTTGTATCACCTTCGGTAACCCAAAAGTTGAGAAGAATTTGATCAACGCTTTACTCACCACCGGAGCAGTAATCCTTCGTAGAGGAATGGCCTCTGGGTACCTGGTGGCCACACACATAATCGTCAACATAAACTGGTTACCAGATTTTGTATTTGGTAATGGTGCAACACAATCAACCATCACATGTTCGAATGGTTCACCTATGGCCGGTATGGGACAAAGAGGCGCGGGGTAAATAACCTGGTTCGGTTTCCCAGTTACTTGACAGGTGTGGCAAGTCCGACAGAACTTAGCCACATCTTGTTTTAAACCAGGCCAAAAGAAATGTCGCAAAACTCGATCATAAGTCTTGGTGACTCCCAGATGTCCGGACCACTGGTGATCATGAGCGAGGGATAAAACATTTTGTCGAAAGGCTGTAGGAATCACTATTTGGTAAACAGCATTCCAACCTCCGCCAGCGTCAACATGGGATTTCCATTTACGCATGAGGAGATTACCATCAATGAAGTATGCCATGTTTTTCTTCTTTAGCTCCTCCTCTGAGACAACACTAGAAAAACATTTAGCCAGGCTAATGTCAACCTTTTGGTTAGCGATCAGCTGCTCACGAGTAACTGGTAACTGTATTGCCTCAGCAACAAGTTCCACATCCTTCTTCCTTTCTCTGGACTGTTGGTCAGACTGCACCAGCTTACCAGAGGTAGCACCCGAACTATCCTCTGGGTCACACTCTCTGAATAGAATCGTGTTCGACAAATCTATCACTTCACCCACTTGTCGTGCTTGAGCACGTGTGACAGCACAAGCGGGAACACATCTGGATAACCCCTGTGCCAGCTCCTCGGAGAGAGACTGGTCACTTTTATCCAATACCTCCAATACGGGTATCACCTTTCCTCCGGCAATATCGTTGCCCATTATGAATGTCACACCTTTTACTGGCAACATAGGACGTACGCCAACTCTGAACACTCCACTGACTAACTCAGAGTGTACGTTCACAAAGTGCAATGGCACTGGGACGAATCCCATTTCAATTCCTTGTACTAACACACTGGAACCACTATGTATTATTGGACAAGGGCAACACATCAGATAGTATGAACGACTGCGCCGCACCAGTATCTCTGAGGATTCTAACTGGACGCTGAGACGCTTCGTCATCTGATATAGAAACAAACCCCTCAAAAATGAACGGTTCATAACTGTGATCTGGGACAGGGACTTTCAAACCACATTCACTATGAGGCCTCTGTCTTGATTCCGGCCCTACAACCGTACGAATCAGCCCAACACCCGTTGGCGGCCTGGCGTGCTGAGGCATCCCCTGTTTGCGTTTAAGCAGAAAGCAATCATTACCCATATGTCCCACCTTATGACAATAGAAACAGTGACGCACATCTTTTGGGCGTGCTGGATGTACTGCTGGTCGACTAGGACTAAAAGTTAGCAACTCTGCGGCCCTGCTCTCCGTACGAGCTGAAAACACGCTCTTATGCGTCAACACAAACTCGTCTGCCAATACAGACGCTTCCGACAGTGAGGATACTTTCTGTTCGTTCAGATAAACTACAATGCGTTCGGGTAAGCCATTTTTAAACTCTTCTAACAAGATTAACTCCCGTAGAGAGTTAAAATCAGTTACCTTACTAGCACTGTGCCATTTGTCAAACAGATTTCCTTTGTCTCTAGCAAACTCCACATAAGTCTGAGTAGAAGCCTTTTTATGAGACCTAAATCTCTGTCGATATGCCTCAGGAACAAGCTCATAAGCACGAAGAACAGTAGCTTTGACCACGTCATAATTCAAGCTGTCTTCAAGAGGTAGCGCTGACAGAACCTCTTGGGCTTTACCTGTTAATTTACACTGAAGTAATAGGCACCATACCTCTTCGGGCCATTTCAATGCTACTGCTATACGTTCAAAAACACTGAAATAGGAATCAACCTCTGACTCCCTAAACACAGGTACCAAGGTGATCTGTCTACTAATATCAAAAGTAGCAGACGACACAGCTGGTGAGGAAGGCTCACTAGAAGACATAGTATGAGCAGAGACTAACCTCGCTGTTTCTGCCTCTAGTTCCATTTTATGCATCTCCAGTTCCATCTTACGCGTCTCCTGTTCTGCCTCTAGTTCCATCTTACGCGTCTCCTGTTCTTGATCAAGCCTACGCGTCTCCAGTTCCATCTTACGCGTCTCCAGCTTGTCTTGCCTGATCTGTGCTCGCTCTTCCGCCTCCATTTGGAGCCGTGTCGAGCGGACATCCATCCTGGCATCACTGTCAGTCAGTGGGGAGAGTGGGTCAAAACGGGGCAATGTGGCTGGAGCCTTAGCCTCGTCCTCAGACACCGATGGGCTTACAGGAGCAGCAACCACATCCCCTACAGGAGCAGCAGGGTCAAGCGTCGGTAATTCAAGCACTCGCTCGTTCAATAATATCTCTAACACTGCTTTCCTAACTTCTGCTTTCACTAAAACCCTTGATATGGGTACAGAAAAGTGGTCAGCCAAAGCCTGTAGATCCACTCTACGGCAATTCTCAAAAACCTCCCACATAGGGTTTTCCAAAAATGCATCCAACTCAAAAGTAGCCATCCTAAACTAGCAACACGAGCCGTCGAATACTGAACACAAAAAAAACAGGTAGTTACAGCTGCCAAGCTCAACACTGAACCAGACACTAACTAATTTGCATGAGTATCAATGAGATATATCCCAGACGAGCCCCCACATTATGTTACGAACCCCGTGGCTTTAAACGTCTAGGGTGGATGGACATGAGACCCGTAACATAATTCATGCAAATTATAAGCGTGACATGGAACAGTGAGAAATAAAACTACACGACAATCATAAACTACCGTCAAACATAAAAGGTTTATTGTTGAACACACGGTAAAGGTTTGGGAAAAAGGGCTGAGCAGGACCCAAGAAATGAAACAATAGTGTAAAACACACCTAAACTGATCTTGCCTGCCTCAAGAACCGCTAAGCTACTGCTAATCATACAAAAATACAGTGGGTGGTCCGCTCAGGTCTAACTAGTGTTTTTAGACAGTTTTCTTCCTACGGGTAATGTACGCCCAAGGGCTACTTGCTTAAACTCCCCTTTTCCCAGAAACACACAGAGTTACCAAACAGAGTAACCAGCAAATGAGTGAGTACACAAAACACAGGACACCACAGTATTCATACTCACATACGAAAAGTAGTCTAACAAAGTTACCAAACAGAGTAACCAGCAACTTAGTGCGTAAACAAAACACAGGACACCACAGTATCCATACTCACATACGGAAATAGTCTCTCACAAAAAACACAACTGACCGGCTTTTAAACAATGGGATGTGTGATGGAAAAACCAGCTACAGGTGGTGCAATGCAGAGGAATGTTCACTGATTGGTCCACCTTAGCAATCAGCAGACACCTCAACGACCACCAATCAGGAACATACAGGACACCTGTGATTAGGGCAGAAGGAGAGGAAAAACACAAAAAGACACAGGATACCTGTATCCGTAACACGCTAGTTCAAAACCCCAACATTAGCACGAATTTCGTCAACAAGAAGTAACACATTACAAATCTTTTCCGAGATGTGAGATAATTAACTTGCTATCCGTAGTATCGTATAGCTTTGGAATCGTGACATTATGTGCTTTCGAGAAAAATCTGCACGTTTCTCGACATATACACTGACTTTGAGAAGGGATTGCGTGACGCTTAGCAACCGCGTGACGCGGAATGACAACGTGAACGCGATTGGTCGACAGTCTGCTGGGTAGGGTGTTATACATTCCTTCATTCAATGGATTCTTATCTCCTTTCTATAATATCTCTGGCAACGGCACCATGCAATACTGTCTGGACTAAATAGGAAATAGTTAAAATGTGCTAGACCCTCCATTAAATTACACATTTGTCGAGGTAGGAATATCGCAAAAATATGATCAATGGCTCATTCGAGAGAAGACATCCTCCCGAGCTCTGCTCCTATTGGTTTACCCACTGCCCTAAGGCAGCATCAGCCTGAGACAAAATTATGCACACACCTACAGCCAATAGGAGTACAGGTGTCCCTATAAGAGGGGCTGCCTCCCCTCAATCAGCCTCCCTTTATCTTCAGCGACTGGACTAGACTGAAGAAGCCAAGAAGAGACGAAGAGAAGACTCAGGACGAAGAAAACGCTGTCGATTTTCCAGATCATCGACGTCGTCCTACAATGAGCACACCAAGCTTATCCGTAGGGTAAGTATTAAACAAAAGCTATTTTCAGAGCTCTATGTCGCTGTTCCCCTTGGCGGCTGTCGACCCCCACCGACTTATGTTTCGTGGGTTGACGGACACGGCATGCCAGGGACGGCCTCATTAATCCCCCACTATGCGCCAGCTGCGCCCTCCTTTTTTGAAGGAGAGGAAGCAGCGTTGGGCATTTTAAGGGAGGATATTCCTCTTGAGGATGTGCTATCAGTGTTAGCCTTAGCTTCTGAGGCATCATCTGAAGGCGCTGACTCAGGAGATGACAGGGCTATTGGGGAAGAAATGAATATTCTATTGAAACAATTCATTACACTAACCCAGATGTTTAACACCCCTTTTCCCTCAGGAAAGTGTGAGGTCATTTACATCCCTGGATGATGACGCCACAGCCTCTCTGTGCTCTGAATTTTCAGGTCTCATTGAGTGGGCTGCTAAACAGCTGGAGATTAAGCTGCCCCCCATTCCCTCCAACCCGGAAGTGGACATGGAGGGCGGCCGTTACTCTCGCTACAGCTCGGCGTCAGAAGGTGGCCTCCAGCAGCAAGGGAGCGGGCCTCGCCCCCCTGCAGCGCCAGAGGTGCCGACCATTCCGCCGGCGAGAGAGGTCATTAAAGCGTCATCCTGGCATCACCCGAAGGGCGGCCAGAAGAGACGCTGTTTATGACATGGCGAGGGGGAGAGAACGGAAGACGACGCAGCGCCTGGTGTGACTGAGCCCACTGTTCCCCCCCACCCTACCGTTGAGGGTATGGAGGAGAATGTTTTTTGTTGATGTGTGTAATAAAGAGTTGGCTCTACCTGACTTTGTCAAAAAAAAGAGCCCCTTTTCCATAATACATCCGAGAGCGTTCCACCTTCCTCACTCTCGCTCTCTCTCTTACCACTCGAGTGCAGCTCAGCCCACCACGGTGCGTTGCTGAGCGCACACATAAGGTAGGTATAAAAAGGATATTAAGTTTAAGATGTTACCTTATGAAGACCTCACTTTACAGACTCCTAGGAGTGCTGTAGTGAGTGTCTCACATAGCAGGCTGCAGTCTCAGCCGGATGATGACGCGACCGCTATTCGGGACGGCGCTCTGTCTCAGGCTAACGCCTCAGTCAGTGCAGTTCAGACCCGTGTTGCGTTCACGGAGGGCCGGAATGCTATGGTTACGAGTTTAACCAAAGTATCGGCGCCCCCGTTTCTCTCAGAACGCGCTGATGCTCACCACACTGAGTGTAGCTCAGCCCACCAGGGGTGCAGAGCTGGGCACACGCAGGAGGTGAATGTTAAAAAGGGTATCAAGGCGCCGCCTTGTGTTACCTCATAGAGACCTCACATTACAGACTCCTAGGAGTGCTGTAGTGAGTGTCTCACATAGCAGGCTGCAGTCTCAGTCAGACACTGACATGATGACACAGCCGCTATTTGGGGATGGCGCACTATCGCAGACTAAGGTCTCTGTTAGTGCGATTCAGACCCATGCTGCGTTCACGGAGGGCCCGATTACCACGGTCACGAAAGTAACCAACGTATCGGCGCCCCCACCTCTCTTAGAACGCGCCAATGCTCACCACACTGAGTGTAATTCAGCCCACCAAAGGTGCAGAGCTGAGCACACACAGGAGGTGAAAGGGAAAAAGATACCAAGGCACCGTCTTAGGTTATCTCAAAGAGACCTCACATTACAGACTCCAAGGAGTACTGTAGTGAGTGTCTCTCATAGCAGGTTGCAGTCTCAGTCAGGAGACAGGATGACGCAACCGTTGTTTGGGGGATGGTGCATTATCGCAGACTAAGGTCTCTGTTAATGCGATTCAGACCCATGCTGCGTTCACGGAGGGCCTGATTACTATGGTTACGGGTATAACCAATGTATCGGTGCCCCCGCTTCTCACAGAACGCGCTGATGCTCACCACGCTGAGTGTGGCTCAACCCACCAGAGGTGCAGAGTTGAACACACACAGAAGGTGAAGGTTAAGAAGGTATCAAGGCGCCGCCTTGTGTTACCTCATAGAGACCTCATATTACAGACTCCTAGGAGTATTGTAGTGAGGGGCTCTAATAGCGAATTGCAGTCATCTGGGATGATGACGCAATCGCTTGCTGGGGATGGTGCCCTGTCGCAGGCTGTAGCCTCGGTCAGTGCAATTCAGACCCGCGCTGCGTTCACGGAGGGCAGGAATACGACGGTTACGGGTTTAACTGACGTCTCTGCCCCTCCTTCTCTCTCAGAGCGCACTAATGTTTCCTCTCCCTTTCATGGGAGGCCCGCCTTGGGCTGTTCCACCACCTCAGTGTTGGAGAACAGCAGCGGCAAGGGCCATAGAGGAATACAGGTCCTTCCTACTGAATGTACCACAGCTTCGCGCTCGCCCGCTTTCTCTGCATTGCTGGCAGTGGCAGCGAAGCTGCACCCTCTCACGCTAGCTAGAACAGACGTTGCAGAAGGGTTATGCCCTCCAATTCCATCGGACCCCACCCCCATTCAGAGGAGACGGTGATGAAAACGCCCGAAAAAGTGGCCGCTCTGGTTTCAGAGATTACGGAACTTTTGGCGAAGGAGGTGGTCACAGTAGTTCCCCAGGAGCAAAGGAACAAAGGGCTATATTCGCCCTACTTCCTGGTGCCCAAAAAGACGGGGGGAATGAGGCCGATATTGGATTTACGCATTCTCAACGAGAGCGTAACGAACCGGCCCTTGCGAATGCTAACGACAAAACGTCTGCTGGAATGTGTCCAGAAAGGAGACTTTTGTACGAGCATAGACCTAAAGGACGCGTACTTTCATGTGCCGGTACAGCCGCGTCACAGGAAGTTTCTGCGATTCGCCTTTCAAGGGGTGGCGTACGAATACACGAGGATGCCATTTGGGTACGCCCTGGCACCTCGCACGTTTTCCAAGTGTGTGGAGGCGGCATTGGAACCGTTCCGTCGTCTGGCGATCACTCACACGACACAGTGATTCATCTCACACGTCTGGGGTTCGCTGTGAATTGGAAAAAGAGCGCGCCCTGGCCCAGTCATCAGATTTTCTACCTGGGGATACAGCTAGACACTGTAATGATGAGGGCTCGAATTTCGGACCCCCGAAGGGTAGCCTTGTTGCTAGCCCTGAGGAAGTGTCGTCCGAATCACACGGTGACGGCGCTGTCGATCATGTCACTTTTGGGTCTCATGTCGTCAGCCCACTCTGTGGTTCCGCTGGGACTCCGGCACATGCGCAGGATGCAGCGATGGTTCGCCCAACTAAGACTAGACCCATTGCGTCAACGTCATCGGTTGGTGGTGGTTCCCCTCTCGCTCAGTGCAGATCTGAACTATTGGAGAACCCTGCGCGTTGTCACGCACGGAGTCCCGATAGGCAAAGTGTCCTCTTACATCCCAGTGTTCACAGATGCGTCTCTGACTGGATGGGGAGGGACATGTCAGACCCAAGCGATAGGAGGTGTGTGGCCTCTTTCGAGTCGCCACATCAACCTCTTGGAGTTGGAAACGGTTCGACTGGTTTTGACCCACTTCGCGTCTACCCTTCGGGGTCGCGATGTTCTGGTCTGGTCATACAACCGGACCACAGTAGCCCACATAAATCGCCAGGGAGGAGTCAGGTCTCCTGCTCTCCATCGGGCGGCAGAGGAATTGTGGCTGTGGGCTCACGAGCACCTTCGCTCTACTTGAACGTAGGAGCAGACCTCATGTCAAGAGGGGGTACCTCGAGACGACGAGTGGTGTCTGCATCCGGACATTGTTCTCCAAATTTGGGAACAGCTCGGGAGAGCCGAGGTGGATCTATTCGCGTCACGCGTGAACGCGCAATGTCCCCTATGGTTCTCTCTGAGGGAACAGGACGAACCGCCACTGGGAAGAGACGCTTTTGCGCACCACCCGTGGCCGAGAGTTCTTCTGTATGCATTCCCTCCTGTCCTGCATTCTCCCTCTTTTAGCCAGGGTGAGGTCAGGAGGGCTGTCAGTGATATTGATAGCCCCCGATCGCCCAGGGGCTCCTTGGTTTGCGGAGATGTGTCAGATGTTGATTGCGCCACCTTGGCCAATTCCACATCGACGGGACGCGTTGTCTCAGGCGGGGGGCACGATAGGGCAGTTGCCCATAATCGGCCAACCACTGAAGGCCTGGCTGCTGAGAGGGACAGGCTAGAGCGCCGTGGGTTATCTGATGCAGTGATCAGGACCATACAGGGTTCACGTGCCAGTTCCACTTCCAGGATGTATGCCAGTAGATGGAACGTGTTTTCACGATGGTGTGTCACACAAGGTGTAGACCCCATGAGCTGTCAGGTTGAGAGTATTCTCTCTTTCCTACAGCTTATGTTTGATAAGCAGCGATCACCCTCCATCATTAAGGTGTTTGCAGCAGCGATTTCAGCTTGTCACGAGGGGTTTGGCAGAGACAATGTCTTCAGCCACCCTCTAGTGAAACGTTTCCTATTAGGAACGCGGCGGCTTAGGCCAACACCTAGAGCCACGCTTCCTCAGTGGGATTTGGCTTTGGTACTCGAAGCGCTATGTAAGTCGCCGTTCGAGCCATTGAATCAAATACCCCTCAAGATGCTGTCTATGAAGACTGCACTGTTGCTCGCTTTGACTACTGCTAAGCGTGTCAGTGATTTGTGTGCTCTTTCGACGAGACCCGACTGCCTGGCCATTAATGGCGATCTGAGCAGAGCGGTGTTACGTCCTAACCCGGCATTGGTGCCGAAGGTTATTAGGAGTTCATATAGATCATAGACCGTGGAGCTGTGGGCTTTTTCTCCCCCTCATAGGGAGAGGAGTGAGGAAAGGCTCCATCGCCTGTGCCCAGTACGCGCCTTGGCGTGTTACGTCGAGCGCACAGCAGCGATTAGGTCATCGCCTCAGCTGTTTGTGTGTCACGGTGCGGCTGCACTAGGTAGACCACTTTCGAAACAGCGTCTGTCTCATTGGCTTTGTGAGGGCATTGAGACAGCTTATGAGCTAGCGGGGCGACAATTGCCTCAGGGTATCAGAGCTCACTCCACTCGTGGAGTAGCAGCTTCTACTGCCCTTTTCAGAGGAACAGGGGTAGAGGATATATGTAGAGCGGCGTCATGGTCAACACCGTCTCCATTTATCCGTTTCTATCTCTTGGATGTGTCTTCTAACTCTTTGGCTCAGTCTGTACTCAGCGTAGCTGAAGGGAGAACTTGAGCTAGGAGGAGAGGAATGCAGGACTGAGGAGACAGGGTCTCCATCAGGTCCGCTTCTGATAGAAGGACATATTTTTGGCATGACTCCTGACTGACAGGTTCAGTACAGTAGAGGGCATGTATTGATCTGCCCACCAGTGATTCAATGTAGTGGGGCGGAATGATGGGGGATAATAGTAGTAACTTGGTTACGATACTATTAGACCGGTCATGACAATTTGACGGAATGTGACGTCATCTATCTGCTTGTTCAGATTAGTATGAATCATGTTCTGGGATCTGCCCACTAATCTCTGGGGTTCCATTGATTGAGTGAGGCGGCCTACCGTGTACACAATGTAGAGTGACACTTTGTGTTATTCCATTAGTGGTCGGTAGTATTGTAACAGGATATTGAGGTACCATCTATCTGCTAGTACAGATTAGTATGGCCTGTATTCTGGTGATCTGCCCACTAGTCACTGGTGTTGCCATTGGACTAGGTGGGGCGGGTTTTTAACCGATGACGCAGTATATTGTGACACTTGTATGGTTACAGTGGTTGCAGTACTGCGGGAATTGGTTGCAGCCATTGCTAGGCCTGACCTTTTCATTTTGATGGGAAGTGTTGGGCTCGGCAGGGAGTACATTTTGGAGCGCTACGCTCCGCCTTAAACCAATAGGAGCAGAGCTCCCATATGGGGCGGAGCTCCACGATATAGAACGATTAGTTACCGGAGTGTAACTCCAGTTCTATGAGTGGAGCGGAGCCCCATAGGACTTAAGGCCCTGCCGACCCTCTCTAGTCTCGCTGAAGATAAATATCTCGGGAGGCTGATTGAGGGGAGGCATCCCCTCTTATAGGGACACCTGTACTCCTATTGGCTGTAGGTGTGTGCATAATTTTGTCTCAGGCTGATGCTGCCTTAGGGCAGTGGGTAAACCAATGGAGCAGAGCTCCCCTATGGGGCTCCGCTCCACTCATAGAACTGGAGTTACACTCCGGTAACTAATCGTTATGACATCTGCCAGTATTGAAATCTGACATGAACCGTATGATAGACATTTCTGCGATATAAAAGTCGTATTCCTATTAACTTCCAGCTTGTGGAAGGCTACCTGAGAGCGACTTTATCACGGTGCTATGTCAAACCGGCCGGATTTCTGCCTGCTTGAACGCCAATGACTCAGATACACATGAAAACATGAAATGACCAAGGGAATCGATAAAACATCTTTCAAAGATGCTCAAAAACAATATAACATTCAAAATGGGTGAACCTTTCCTTTAACCGATGCCAAAAAATCCCCAATAAGAATGTTTGCAATCTCTTCTGCTCCTCCCATCAACACAGGTCCTGTGGGTGTACATCATTAACGTAGCCTTCAGTACCCTGGCAGTCTTCCACCTGGCATACCTGGGCTCTCTGTTCAACTCCAGTGTTGACTACATGGATGATGAGGAGGAGGTAACTATTTACTGAAGGGTGTCAGGCTCTAAGATGGCCAAATACAGTTGACGTCGGAAGTTTACATACACTAAGGTTGCAGTCATTAAAAGTAGTTTTTAAACCACTCCACAAATTTCTTGTTAACAAACTATAGTTTTGGCAAGTCGGTTAGGACATCTACTTTGTGCATGACACAAGTAATTTTTCCATCAATTGTTCACAGATTATTTCACTTATAATTCACTGTATCACAATTCCAGTGGGTCTGAAGTTTACATACACTAAGTTGACTGCCTTTAAACAGCTTGGAAAATTCCAGAAAATGATGTCATGGCTTTAGAAGCTTCTGATAGGCTAATTGACATCATTTGAGTCAATTGGAGTTGTATACAAGGGGGTGTGAAAAATAAAAAGATAATGTATGCACTCACTAACAGTAAGTTGCTCTGGATAAGAGCGTCTGCTAAATGACTAAAATGTAAATGTAATGTACCTGTGGATGTATTTCAAGGCCTACCTTCAAACTCAGTGCGTCTTTGCTTGACATCATGGAAAAATCAAAAGAAATCAGCCAAGACCTCAGAAAATAAATTGTAGACCTCCACAAGTCTGGTTCATCCTTGGGAGCAATTTCCAAACGCCTGAAGGTACCACGTTCATTTGTACAAACAATAGTACGCAAGTATAAACACCATGGGACCACTCAGCCGTCATACCGCTCAGGAAGGAGACGCGTTCTGTCTCCTAGAGATGAACCTACTTTGGAGCGGAACGTGCAAATCAATCCCAGAACAACAGCAAAGGACCTTGTGAAGATGCTGGAGGAAACAGGTACAAAAGTATCTATATCCACTTTAAAACGAGTCCTATATTGACATAACCTGAAAGGCCGCTCAGCAAGGAAGAAGCCACTGCTCCAAAACCACCATAAAAAAGCCAGATTACGGTTTGCAACTGCACATGGGGACAAAGATCTTACTTTTTGGAGAAATGTCCTCTGGTCTGATGAAACAAAAATAGAACTGTTTGGCCATAATGACAATCGTTATGTTTGGAGGGAAAAAAGTGTGGCTTGCAAGCCGAAGAACACCATCCCAACCGTGAAGCACGGGGGTGGCAGAATCATGCTGTGGGGGTGCTTTGCTGCAAGAGGGACTGGTGCACTTCACAAAATAGATGGCATCATGAAGAAGGAAAATTATGTGGATATATTGAAGCAACATCTCAAGACATCAGTCAGGAAGTTAAAGCTTGGTCACAAATGGGTCTTCCAAATGGACAATGACCCCAAGCATACTTCCAAAGTTGTGGCAAAATAGGGGCGGCAGGTTGCTTAGTGGTTAAGAGCGTTGTGCCAGTAACCAAAAGGTCTCTGGTTCTAATCCCCGAGCCGACTAGGTGAAAAATCTGTCTGTGCCCTTGAGCAAGGCACTTAACCCTAATTGCTCCTGTAAGTCGCTCTGGATAAGAGCGTCTGCTAAATGACTAAAATGTAAAATGTAAATGTAAAAATGGCTTAAGGACAACAAAGTCAAGGTATTGGAGTGGCCATCACAAAGCCCTGACCTCAGTCCTATAGAAAATGTGTGGGCAGAACTGAAAAAGCGTGTGCGAGCAAGGAGGCCTACAAACCTGACTCAGTTACACCAGCTCTGTCAGGAGGAATGGGCCAAAATTCACCCAACTTATTGTGGGAAGCTTGTGGAAGGCTACCTGAAACATTTGACCCAAGTTAAACAATTTAAAGGCAATGCTACCAAATACTAATTGAGTGTATGTAAACTTCTGACCCACTGGGAATGTGATGAAAGAAATAAAAGCTGAAATAAATAATTCTCTCTACAATGATTCTGACATTTCACATTCTTAAAATAAAGTGGTGATCCTAATTGACCTAAAACAGGGAATTTTTACTAGGATTAAATGTCAGGAATTGTGAAAAACTGAGTTTAAATGTATTTGGCTAAGGTGTATGTAAACTTCCGACTTCAACTGTACATACATGACTCTGATGATACGATATCACGTAGCATCGTCAGATCTTTTAGAACGAAGCATTATGGTTGAGTTAGGCATTCCAAACCCATGTCTACGTTCTCTCCCTCTACAGAGTGACGTGGCCAACCACACCATTCAGAAGTGGTCGGAGCTGAGCTGGGCCAGTCACTGGGTGACGTTTGGCTGCTGGGTGCTCTACCGTATCATCCTCTAGATGTGTGTCTGTGTGAGAGAGCGAGAGAGGGCTGGGGACAAAGACGGCGAGAGAAGGGAAGCAATAACGAGTGAATGAATGTGAGCCTGTTGTGTGAAGTCCTCTTGTATTGGACTGAAGAGTACACACAACCACCCCTATGTACAGTATATCAACTATTTTACTCAAGACCAACATGCAGTGCTCAGGACACCGCCTAAGAGATTGGGCTATCTACCTACTGTAACCTGCTGGTGACAAACTATTTTTGATACTCTTGAAATAATGCCCCACTCTTCCTTAATCACATCCTTTTGTTTGAGCTGCTGCATTCGTCCCTTGTGGAAAGACAGACAGCAGATACGGATCAGACATCTCACTGTGATTCTCAATCAATACCCATCCTGTCAGCATGGCAGTGGTCAATCATTCACTCTCTTTTATGGACAGCTAAGAACCCATTCCTTAGATGTCAGAAGTGATTCTGGAATATGCCATTGAAGTATTGTTTTCCTGTTCCTCCATATTAGAATGCTACATTTTGTTATTACAACCTAATTAGTTAATACATCTGTAGAGCATGTAAAACCCAGATTTGAGATGAGGAAAGTGTCCATTTCTGTTTGTATGACAGCACAAACCAGAATTATAAGGCAGCAACTTTCCTTTGTGGATTTTAGTAGAAATAATAGAAGTTTGTATTTGTTCATGTTTTTTTTTAATTTATGGAAATAATCATGTCAGTTGGTGTTTGTGTATTTTATACTATGTTCTTCTCCCATCCTGTAATTTGAGCAAATTTTTCCATTGTCCTGTTAATAACTATGTAACTGTGATATATTTTCCAAATTATTGTAGTTCAGTCAAAAAAGAACACAAGTCTTTACTTGGTCAGTCAGAGTTCTTCATGTTGCTATAAAGCGGATTATGAAAATACATAACTTCCTGTTTTAGATGCAAAATTAAGATGACATTTGAAGTTGCACCAGTAACTAAAGGCTTTTGTCATTTTCTATATCCTGCTCTTTTTTTTAACATGCTTTTATGGAAATGAATAATTCATGATGGAACGCTTACTGCTCCTGAACATACTGCACATAAACTGAATCATACTGCTCATTTGGTTAATTTGAAGATGGCCAGTCCAGAAACAACCCTTATTGGCTTTTGTTACCTTTTTGTTTCTGTTACACAACTGTGACTGGGACTCTTACACTGGCATATGTAAAACATACTATAATCTTGGTTAACCCAGAACTAAAGTCTTGCGTAATTGGTCAGCTGCTCGGTTACGTTCTGGGTCCGTACATTTAAAGAGAAGGGATTAAGAGACGCTAGAACGAGGAGCTCCTTTCTTTTTGTAAATTACCTGGCAAGTCTATCGGCTGCATGCCCCCTCCCCTTCCGAAATTCGAAAGATGTTAACGCCTGCGAAATCGTGATTTGTCCACAAAAACAAAAAACCCAAACACCGGAACTACAGCTGCTCGTTATCCCACGCATCCCATTCCTTACCGACAGATTCTACGGTACCAGTTATGTTTATGTAGATCTGTCCACGAGAGATTACATATACTGTAATTTAGTAGGCTTTCCGTTAGAGAACAATGTTCCGATCATTTTCCATGCAATGCACAAGCAAAGATTTTTATAACTAAACCAAGATAGACCACAGCCTGTTGTTTCCAATGGGAACAAATTAGTCATAGTGGGCAGAACAAGCAAGGAGGTGGGCAGAGCCAAGCATGAGCTAGCGAGATCCTATTGGCCCGTTCTAGCATTCATCTGCACATTTCCGTTAGGGAACGCCTACTCTGAAGTGTGCGTGTGCAGTAACTCAATTCGCCTTTGCAAGCCTAAACAAAGCGTATTTTTAAAACTTTGACAAAGGGTAAAGTCTACAAAACTTAGTCCACTCTGTTCATAACAGATTATAGTTTTGGGAACAGAAAACTGTATTGAAATCAAATGTTTAATTTGCAGAATGTCGGCCAAAATCCATCTTCTTCCCCATATTTGGTAGTGAGTGGAAACGCCAAGCGGATGCTTCACATTTATACATCTGGTGAAATATCTGTGTCATTGTTCTATCTGTGGCACAAGTGCACAGCCTTAGCACATCACCTTTCACCACTGACCTAGTGAAATATTGACCCCAATTGTTTGTTTTGTAAAACTTTTACCTACAGTATATGTGTGAAGCTACTGTGATACTTTTTAATAAATTTTGTATCAAACCTGAATCACTGTCTATGGTTCAAGTTTATGTGAAGTACTATTCACTGTTAAAGGAAGCTGCCTTAAGTAAACCATTTCTGCCAAGCAGACATGTTCTCACGTGGCATTCAAAAACATATATTGTGTGAACATGTAACAACAAGAAACTGTTGGACTGTTTTAGGAAATAATAGTTTATTTGCTTATTTACAAGAATGGTTTGGACCGTTAGACAGTTGATCAAAATAAGGAACTTTAGATAGGAAGAGAGTGAAAGATTGGGTAGATGAAGGTTTCGGTTTCTGGGGAAGCTCAGAGCATTGGCTTGGTTTGACCTCGTGACCATCCATTTCCAAGCGTCCTACAATCCAGAGCAGACAATGAGGGAGGGGAAACAGGGTGGGAAGAAAGGGCACACAGTGGATCACTGATGGATGGAAATCTGGGACACTTTCTGCCCTTGTGAGAACAGGTGAGCGCAGTTGTGTAGCGATGACCTGTCTGCAGGTCCAAGGAGGTGGGGAGAGGATGGGAGGCTGCTCTTCAGCCTTGCCTACCCCGAGGATCCCCATTCTTGTGATGGCAGGATCCCAGCAGAGTCTCCAGAGCCATCTTCACAAATGTCTGGAAATTATTGCTTCTCTCCCTTTGGCTGTCCTGCGAGGGGACAGAACACAGAAAGATACCTTCAATGCAGACACACAGCATGCAAAGTAGACAGAGACCCTGCTTCTCACATATCATTGGGTGGGAAGAAATAGCCAACTGCAATTGACTTGGTCTCAATCATTTGGAGAGCAAGGACTAGATTGAGTTGATTTAAACTTAGAAAATGACAACTCATGTACATGAGGCTGTTTAAGACCATCATCCTCCTACCCTCAATCCTAGATTAGTCTAATGCTTACCTCCTTGCTTTTTGTTATCATCTCCTTTCTGATCAGCTTTCTTCGGTTGCTCCTTAGGACTCTGAGGTTGCTGAGGAGATTAATTGGGGGGAAATACAATTTAGACAAACACAAACTTGAATGTTTTCATTTACAATGAATGAGAATTTGGTTTATTGTTCTTACCTTGGTAGCTGATTTCTTGTCAGATTTGTTACCTACAAATGATGAAAGAATGTTGATTTACTTTAAAAAATAACTCCCCATGATCCAGGAAAAGTGATGGTGCATTTTATTTTCCGTTCTACAGGAGGTTGGTGGCACCTTAATTGGGGAGGATGGGCTCGTGGTAATGGCTGGTGTGGAATAGGTGGAATGGTATCAAATAAAACAAACACATGGTTTCCATGTGTTTGATGCCATTCCATTCGGTCCGTTCCAGCCATTATTGTGAGCCGTCCTCCCCTCAGCAGCCTCCACTGTAATGTTCATATAGTCAATGTATGACTGTAGAGGAGACTGGGAGAAAATAACACTTGAACTAGATGGATAGTCCCAAATTCAGCTTTTAGCTGAATAGAATAAAACACTCATACAGTTTAGCATAGGCATAAATTCACTACATTATACACTACTTAGAGAAAAGCATTATATTATATTATATTATATATATATATATAAGGCTATAATAAAAAACATATAGGCTAACCAAATCATAAAAGTTAACTTTACAAATAATACCTTTGGTTCCTGGCATTTTGGCTGCGCTCCAAAGTCTGTGTCTTTTACAAAACTCAGTGTTTATGTGGCGTCCAACACGCTCATTTATGGCTCCGGCTCCTGAATGCTCCCGTCACCGGGGCCCCTTCGGGAAAGAGCGCGGCGAACAAGCAAAAAGCCCCGTCAGCTGGGCGAGAGGGACACGGTCCTGCGGGCCATTGCTGAGCTCAGGCGAAACGTCTGAGCGTGCGACCCAAACTCATAATCCCATCATTGTATGGAGAATGCGCTGTAGTGTCTCATTGTTCTCAAGTTCAACAACAAGAAAGAGTTTTCATCATTGACGTGTGTGTGTGTGTGTGTGTGTGTGTGTACCTGCGTGCATGTGCGTGTGCGTGCGTGGTGAGTTGTGTAAGGGATGAGTTGGCATAATCTCTCTCTTGCCTATCTTGCAATAAGTTTTCAAAGCTGATGATTGCCTAATATTTTCTTTTATTTCCAAATGTGATTTCTAAAATTTTCAAAATTGTGCAATTACATTCAAACCAGGCAGTTGATGTCCTCAATCATGTTTCATGAAATTATTAATATGAGTGAACATTGACTCGGTTGTTTCCAACAGAGCGTCATTACATTGCAACATTTTATTGTCGTTGTTTATCATTATCAGGGACAGTGTATTTCTTTGGGAACACGCCTAGTTGCCATAGTTTCCTGGCTCATTAAAGACTGTACAAACTCTGCGTACATTTTTGGTGTACGTACATATTATTTGATTTATAAATCATATTGATTAGGTTTGCACATTACACTGCGTCAACCATGTGTTGTACAAGTCAGCGTAGCTGCGCACGTGGGCAGGATCAATGGTGTCACATGATTTGACAGTCCGACCATTGACAACGATGGCGGAAAGCTAAGGAAGGAAGGTGAGCTGTTGCTGAGGTTTTCTTCAACGTCATTATTTACACACGTAATGGAAAAGGACGTGGTTTGAATTGCATTTGGAGAACTAAACAAAATCCGTTTGCTAAGTAACATTTGAGGGCTGGGCGTCCAGTTATCAGACATGGCTAGCAAGGTAGCTAGCTTGCTAGCTAACGCCGTTTGCTTTCTCACTGTCAAAGCTAGCAGGCTCCATCTCGGATGATGGCGTCTGTTGCTAGCCGACAATGACGGAGTAACTAGTTACCCTCTGAACACATTACACTGCCCAATGCAGGCTTTTTTAGCCACTGGCTTTCTTTGCCACATTAATCACGTGATTAATGTCGATCTAGCTGGCAGTGTTCTGTACCAGCCAATAACACGACTGTCTGGACTCTATAGGCTAAATTGAATTAGCCATCATGTAGCCTACTCCCCTACCATTATATAGTTATGTTGTTTATATGTTTATAGAGATCTGACATCTGCCCTGGCCGTGGCATCCTCTCTACCTTGACTGTTTGTGGAATGGCTGCAGTTTGGCAGCAGGTGTTGGCAGTGGACGCAAGGTAAGTCTCATTCAATAAACTGGTGGCATGGCATTGCCTGATGGCCTCACAGTACTGATACAAATAAGTTTACTGATACACATCTTACATTGATTGCGGTCTATGGCTAGCCTGGATAAACCAGACTGACCACTGCTGAAACAATGGTGAGTGCAGAAGTGAGTCTGGTTAAACCAGGCTAGCCAAGCACCTTGATTGTAATGAAACTGCTGTCAGCATGTTTGTATTAGTGAAAAGTGATACTTGGATAATGAATGACTCCATGTTATATTGAGTTTATACAGCAGTCCGCAGTGTAAGCAAAACAATATAAGGAACTGTTTGTCTCTCTCTCTCTCTATCACTTCCCCTCGATCCCTTCCACAGGTACAATGCATACCGCACGCCTACGTTCCCACAGTTCCGCACGCAATACATCCGCCGGCGCAGCCAGCTACTCAGGGAGAACGCCAAGTGTGGCTTTGAGCCGGGGCTGCGCAGGCATTACCTGAGGCTGCGCAGCCAGCTGCTGGCCCTGCGCTACGGGCCCCTGTCTGAGCAGAGCAGCTTCAGGGCCAGCAGTGTGCGCAGCTCCCGCACCACATTGGACCGCATGGAGGTTAGACTCAGAGACTGAGGGGAAGGTTAGACTCCGAGACTGAGTGGAAGGAGCAGAGGGAAAGGGAGAGACATATAGACAGACAAAGAGAATAGGCTACTGTCAATACACAGGTCAATTGAGATGGTTGGAGGCAGACAGATGGTATTACTGACACTAATAAGGATGCGTAGTAGGCACACTAAACTGAGCACTTTAGTTGGGAGGAATATATTGATTTCAAAGAGGTGGTGAGTTCATATACAGTGGCTTGCGAAAGTATTCACCCCCCTTGGCATTTTTCCTATTTTGTTGCCTTACAACCTGGAATTAAAATTGATTTTTGGGGGGTTTGTATTATTTGATTTACACAACATGCCTACCACTTTGAAGATGCAAAATATTTTTTGTGTGCGAAACAAACAAGAAATAAGACAAAAAAACTGAACTTGAGCGTGCATAACTATTCACCCCCCCAAAGTCAATACTTTGTAGAGCCACCTTTTGCAGCCATTACAGTTGCAAGTCTCTTGGGGTATGTCTCTATAAGCTTGGCACATCTACTCACTGGGATTTTTGCCCATTCTTCAAGGCAAAACTTGCAGCTCCTTCAAGTTGGATGTGTTCCACTGGTGTACAGCAATCTTTAAGTCACACCACAGATTCTCAATTGGATTGAGGTCTGGGCTTTGACTAGGCCATTACAAGACATTTAAATGTTTCCCCTTAAACCACTCGAGTGTTGCTATAACAGTATGCTTAGGGTCATTGTCCTGCTGGAAGGTGAACCTCCGTCCCAGTCTCAGATCTCTGGAAGTCTGAAACAGGTTTCCCTCAAGAATTTCCCTGTATTTAGCGCTATCCATCATTCCTTCAATTCTGACCAGTTTCCCAGTCCCTGCCGATGAAAAACATCCCCACAGCATGATGCTACCACCACCATGCTTCACTGTGGGGATGGTGTTCTCAGGGTAATGAGAGGTGTTGGGTTTGCACCAGACATATCGTTTTCCTTGATGGCCAAAAAGCTCAATTTTAGTCTCATCTGACCAGAGTGCCTTCTTCCATATGTTTGGGGAGTCTCCCACATGCCTTTTGGCGAACACCAAAGACTTGCTTATTTTTTTCTGTAAGTAATGGCTTTTTTCTGGCCACCGTTCCGTAAAGCCCAGCTCTGTGGAGTGTACGGCTTAAAGTGGTCTTATGGACAGATACTCCAATCTCCGCTGTGGAGCTTTGCAGCTCCTTCAGGGTCATCTTTGGTCTGTTTGTTGCCTCTCTGATTAATGCCCTCCTTTAGCAGGTTTGTTGCGGTACCATATTCTTTAAATTTTTTAATAATGGATTTAATGGTGCTCCGTGGGATGTTCAATGTTTCTGATATTTTTTTATAACCCAACCCTGACCTGTTTGGAGAGCTCCTTGGTGTTCATGGTGCCGCTTGCTTGGTGGTGCCCCTTGCTTAGTGGTGTTGCAGACTCTGGGGCCTTTCAGAACAGGTGTATATATACTGAGATCAAGTGACAGATCATGTGATACTTATATTGCACACAGGTGGACTTTATTTAACTAATTATGTGACTTCTGAAGGTAATATGTTGCACCAAATCTTATTTAGGGGCTTCATAGCAAAAGGGGTGAATACATATGCACTTACCACTTTTCCGTTATTTATTTTTTAGAATTTTTAGAAAAAAGTAAATTTTTTCATTTCACTTCACCAATTTGGACTATTTTGTGTATGTCCCTTACATGAAATCCAAATAAAAATCAATTTAAATTACAGGTTGTAATGCAACAAAATTGGAAAAACGCCAAGGGGGATGAATACTTTTGCAAGGCACTGTAGGCCTACTTTTGTCTCTGGCTAAGATTATTTGTTTTTATATGGACTGCAAGTCCCTCACTTGCACTCACTACTTATGGTTTTCTATCTCCCTATTTCTCCTTCCCTCTTTCTGGACAGGATTTTGAGGAGGACCCCCGTGCTCTGGGGGCTCGTGGGCACCGTCGATCTGTGAGCAGAGGCTCCTACCAGCTACAGGCCCAGATGAACAGGGCAGTCTATGATGAGAGGTAACCCAAGAAACCCCTCACTCAACCCTACTGACCTCATTCATCTTTTAGTCTCTGCTTTTGAAACACTGCATTGTTTGATCTTTTTATTAGCACAGAATTTCCAATTTGTAATAAATGATTCTCCCTGATTAGAAATGTGGGTTTGTTTGTGCCTACAGGCCCCCAGGTGCCTTGGTGCCAACCTCTGTGGCAGAAGCTAGCCGTGCCATGGCCGGGGACACCACTCTGAGCGAGAACTATGCTTTTGCTGGCATGCACCACATATTCGACCAACATGTGGACTCTGCAGGTGAGTGGAAAGTACAGTATGTGATGGAAAGATCAGTGCAAGGAGTGAGTATTTCTGTGTCTTCTCATGTTTTGTCGGGTTCCCTCCTCTCTAGTTCCACGGCTGCAGTTTGCTAACGATGACAAGCACCTCCTAGCCTGCTGCTCATTGGACGGCACCCTGTCCATCATGATCCTGTCCCCGTCCCCGCCCAGCGTGAAGGTTGTACTGAAGGGTCATGCAGGTCCCGTCACCGACTTTGCTTGGTCCCTTAGCAATGACGTCATCGTGTCGACATCAAAGGACGGAACGCTGCGTATTTGGAACACGGAGGATGGGAGGTGTATCCGTGAGGTCAGAGACCCGGAGTCAAGCGAACTGCTTTGTTGCACCTTCCAGCCCATGAACAACAACCTGACAGTGGTGAGTCATAGTAGAATCTCAGACAAAGTTACTAACTCATACCCATACAATATCCACACTAGCATATCACTTATAATGCATGGCCAGGGCCAATACATCGCTTTATTCTAAGTGGTATGCTAGCTGTCCCTACAATGACCAAACTCTCTTCCTTACAGCTTTCCTGACCTTTACCAATGTTCACCCTGACCCCCTGACCTCTGTTCTGTCCTGCCCTGCAGGTAGGGAACAGTAAGCACCTCCTGCAGGTGGTGAACATCTCCACTGGGAAGAAGGTGAAGGGGGGTTCCAGTAAGCTGACGGGACGGGTACTGTCTATGTCCTTTGATGCCCCTGGGAGGATCCTGTGGGCCGGGGATGACAGGGGCAGCATCTTCTCCTTCCTGTTTGACATGGCCACAGGTACACTGAGAAAAAACATCCCTACTTCTTATGAATAATTCATAATAATTAATTGTATTAATGAAGTGCTTTATCACAATCCCAAAGTGCTAGGCCACAAGTATGGGACAGACAAGTGTTGTGTGTGACAACTCTGAATTTCAACCCACAGGGAAGCTGACCAAAGCCAAGCGGCTTGTTGTGAGTGAGGGCAGCCCGATCTGCAGCATATCTGCCCGCTCCTGGATCAGCAGAGAGGCTCGAGACCCCTCCCTGTTGATCAATGCCTGTGTCAACAAACTGCTACTCTACAGGTACGCGTCGGAGAGAGCAAGAGAGCGACTGCTGCTCCATAAAGCTCAAAATGCTTATACATATACTGAACAAAAATATAAACGCCACATCCAACAATTTCAACCATTTTACTGAGTAACAGTTCATATAAGGAAATCAGTCAATTGAAATAAATAAATTAGGTCCCTATCTATGGATTTCACATGCCTGGGCAGGGGCACAGCCATGGGTAGGCCTGGGAGGGCATAGGCCCACCCACTGGGGAGCCAGGCCCAGCCAATCAGAATACGTTTTCCCCCACAAAATGGCTTTATTACAGACAGAAATACTCCTCAGTTTCATCAGCAGTCCGGGTGGCTGGTCAGACGATCCCGCAGGTGAAGAAGCCGGATGTGGAGGTCCTGGGAAGGCTTGGTTACATGTGGTCTGCGGTTGTGAGGCCGGTCGGATGTATTGCCAAATTCTCTAAAACGACGTTGGAGGCGGCTTATGGTAGAGAAATGAACATTACATTCTCTGGCAACAAGTCTTTTGGACATTCCTGCAGTCAGCATGCCAATTCCACGCTCCCTCAACTTGAGACTTCTGTGGCATTGTGTTTGTATGACAAAACTGCACATTTTAGTGGCCTTTTATTGTCCCTAGCACAAGGGGCACCTGTGTAATGATCATGCTGTTTAATCAGCTTCTTGCTATGCCACACCTGTCAGGTGGATGGATTATCTTGGCAAAGGAGAAATGCTCACTAACAGGGATGTAAACAAATCTCTTCACAATTTGAGAGTAATAAGCTTTTTGTGCGCATGGAATTTTATTTCAGCTCATGAAACATGAGACCAACAATTTACATGTTGCGTTTATATTTTTGTTCAGTATATCTTGATTAACTACTGTGTCGTGCACTGGAATTTGTGTATTTTATATCAGTCTTGTACTGTGTGCTGTTGATTGAACAAGGAAGGCATGATCCACTCTGCACACTGCATGCTGAGTTGAGTTTGACTGGGTCTCTGTTCCTCTCGTCTTTATAGAGTGGTGGATAATGAAGGCACTCTGCAGCTGAAGAGGAGCTTCCCCATCAAGCACGGCTCCCAGCCCCTCCACAGCATCTTCTGCCCTCTCATGTCCTTCAGACAGGGCGCCTGTATTGGTATGAGCCTCACAGCCTTACTCTGACTTTCACTATATCTGCTATAGATGTTATAAACAAAAGTGCACCACACTTAGGAACCTTGATTGTGTACTGGTTGCCAGTACATCAACTCACTGAAGTCATAGAGTAGTTACTGTATATAACCATCTTCACTAAGTTATAGCAGGTCAATGCAATCAGTTATAACCAATGTTCCCTCTAATTATTTTCGGCACTTAGAACATTTCAGGTCTGCTGAGCGCAAACTTGAACGTTGTAAAAACTTCCAGCATGCGTTTACTGTGACCACTGAGGCTGTACCGGCTTTAAGTTACAGTTTTAAGTGGTAGGTGTAGGTTACTGTGGCTATTTGATCATAATGTACACCTACCAGAGTGGCCTACCATCCAAAACAATGGAGAAAATGCATCCCATAACATTTTAACATGGAAATAGCTGTTCTATCATTCAGACTACAGTAGCAGCCAATGTGTGGTGTTCAATGTAGGCCTACATTCCATGAGACTTTTGAAAAAAAACATGCAGGGCTTGACATTATCCTGTTTATCCACTTGTCCTTCAGACAAGGAGGTGACTGAAAATGTTGTTGTGTTTGATGCAAGAAAGCACTTTACAAAATAAAATGCATTATTATTCCCATACCATTATTACAGAGAATCAGACAAATTATGCTACCCTCTGCCTATTGGCTACTTAGCTTATTCAAGCCTGTCTCAAAATACAACACTGCCCCTTTAAGACAAAAAAAAGCTCTTTACCTGACTCGCTTTTCAAAGATGCCTAGAAATGTACACGTTTTGTGCTCTTGAAGCAATCACTATCTATAACTGGGCTAATAATTCACTAACTAGCAAAGGATATTAACAAAATGTGAACACGTGGCTACATGTAGCTCTTGCGTTGATCTCAAAACAAGCACATCTACTCATGACGGCTCATGCTGTTTTATTTTAATTTTATTTCACCTTTATTTAACCAGGTAAGCCAGTTGAGAACAAGTTCTCATTTACAACTGCGACCTGTGAACACAGTCCAGTTCAAAGTAAATGGCACAGAGCCATATATGTCAATGGTCTATTTGCATATAGGCCTATTGCAGCTCTGATTGTTTATGCCGCACCAGTCTGTGTAGAGTACGGGCTGCGTAGTGCGTGTTAATGCAATAGAATCCTACTCCGATGCATTCTGCCTACAACAAAATGTCTTGCATAGTTCGTTTTGTTTTGGTATGTTGCATTGAAAGTGGCTAATGCATTGTTGTTCGGGACGTTTTTATTTTTAAATTTAAGGTAGTCTATATGATCACAACGGTAATACATTTAGATCCGTTGTTGTATTACTTGTGAGGCACAGCTGAACGAGCATACATTTAAATAATTTGCTTTTTATTTGTATTTTACTGGGCTGGTGGTGCTTGCATCTGATGGTCAGTCTCAGCAGAGGGAGAGAGCAGCAGACTGAGGGTCCACCTCTCAACATCCCTCTGCTCTCCCTTTCCTCTACTGACACTGACCAAAAAGGGACACCGTCTTCCAGCTGATGAGGAAATTCGAGTTACACCGCATTATTTCTGCCTCATGCACAAATTCATGTTGTTACTCCCATGAACAGAGAAAGTGAACTATTCCTCAATATTAAAAAAGACCCAAGCCGCTAATAATAACAACAACGCAAGCCTATAGATACATTTTCCTACTCATTCATTACTGCTGCACTGCTTGTTGTAGCGCTGAATGGAAATAGGTAGAACGCGCATTTTATGGCTTATAGAAGTGTTGAATACAAAGTGTTGACAGTGCTGAGTAAGAACTTAAACATGAACTCACACATAAAAACAGCAGCTCTTTGCTGTATTTGTTGACCGTCTCTCTAGTCATGGTTTTTAACGTTTTGAAATCTCACAGTATCAACTTTGCTGTAGCTTTCTTTTATGCCTGCTACGGTACTGCAGACACAATAATCTGAGCCATCCGATTGGCCAGCGGTAGGCCTATAGTGCACTTTATTTGCTCTCTGGGCCCGCCTGGAAGGCAGAGTTTGTACCTTCAGACACATGAAATGGTTCAAAATGGCAACAGTTCGCCTACCCGGCGCGCAGTTTAGAGGGAACATTGGTTATAACAGGTCGGTTCTCACAAGTATTCTCTCTTGTCCCTCTTCCCTGTTTTTCTCCTCCTTTTCCACCCCTTTTCTCCACTCTATATCCCAGTGACTGGCAGTGAGGATGCCTGTGTCTACTTCTTCGATGTGGAGCGCAACACTAAGGCCATAGTCAACAAACTGCAGGGTCACGGTGGCCCAGTGCTGGACGTCAGCTTCAACTGTGACGAGAGCTTACTGGCTTCTGCAGACTCCACTGGTATGGTCATCATCTGGAGGCGGGAGCAGAAGTGACCAACCAATCAAAAGCTTCCTTCCATGCACTACAAAAAATAAGCAACTACCACTTTGAACCATAGAATGCTAAATACAAGGGGCAGGGAAGGGGTATCTGTGTTTTTAAGGCTGGGATTTAGTTGTTACCGTGAGTGCGGTTTCCGCGAACGCGGGAACATTGCCATTAAATATAGCCGACAAAGTGCGATCTAATTGAATCCCTGCCTAGGTTTTCAACGTAAAGGGAGCACTGCTCCTCACTGAGGGTCCTGAGAGGCTTGCATGTGTCAAGATTAGGACCTGTAATAGAGCTAACTACTTATTGTAAAGCAGTAATACATCAAAACTGAATATACAGTAGTATTAAATGACAGCCTTGTTCCTCTGGAGTTGCCCATTTTCCTTCATGTGCATAGCATTGTATCAAGAACCCATCATAGAAATCAGTACTGACATATTGGAATAACTCCTGTATAAAAATGTTTAAGACTTGATGGGACCTCAAAGAAAACATTGTGTGTTTGTGAGTTTTTGTGTGTTTGTATGTGCCTGTGTGTGTCATTGAACATCATGGTTGCAAATAACTTTAATATATTTATGATATGCACATACTGAATAAAGTAGCCAAATAGAGTTGATTGTTTTGTTTGATTGCCAGTGTTACAATAGAGCTAGCAGGCTTGTAGTCCTAAAAAAAAAGAGGAAATTAGTTACCTCTGGATCGTTCAGCCATTACAATGGGGAAAATGAATCGGGAAAGAATAGGGTTTTGGGCTGAACGCCGAAAATAAGATGTGAGGTTAACACAGGTTTAGGAGATCTTATAAGTTGTGTTCTATTAGATAATATCAGTTAACATGACCTTGATGAATCATGACGCCTTTGTGCTTTTTCTGATTACATAAATGCTTCAAAATTCACAAAAAAATGAGGTTCGCTGATTAAAGATGATCTCATAGAACAAAACGTATATGCTCTAAGCCTGTGTTTACCACAGACCTTATTTTCCGCGTTTATCCTAAAAGCCTACAAAAACTAAATTTTCCTATAGGCTTTGTCCAACGAACCATGGCAGAGTTTGTACCTACAAAAAGACGCCATTAGTATTGCTCTCTGTAGCAAAGTGTAAATGTTTTTGTTTTTCCACACGTGAGCTAGAAGTCTATTGGTCATTTGGGCAGTCTGTCATTCTAAAATCGGATCCAACCATTGGCTAGCGAGACTTCCTGGGATTTTGGCGGTGGAGTAAACATGGCGGAATATTTAAAAGGTAAGGTAACTAATTCTAGAGAAAAAGTTGGATTTTGTTACTTTCCTTAGGTAACAACAGCGGTTCTATAATAATAACGTTTTTAAAAAATACCATATATCCTGGAGTTGATTAGCGAAATGTTGATGCAACACAGCTTATGAGATATTTGTCGAATTTAGCCAGCTAGCTATTTCGCAATCAATGGTCGTAGCTATGGCATGCTGATTGTTTGATTTTCATTGATAAACAATAGTGAATAAATCTACTATCACATTTAAATAGCTAGTTATAAGCTAGCTAGTTAATGTTATGCACATACCGAATGAAAACATGTTGATAACTAAATTAAGTCATGATAGTTGTTGATCGAAGCAACCACTGTTGTGTTCTTTGTGTAACATTAGCTTACTGGCTTGTCACTCACAGCAGGGTGCCAAGTTGTATGTAAAGTGACAACGAGCCAGTTGCAGACACTCTGTCGTCATGAAGGGATTGTGTGCTTGGATCTGGGGGTCAACAGGAGACAAATGCACGACTTCGAAGTGGAGTACCTATGTGACTACAAGAGGACACTTGTTCCTGGTAGGAAGACAACCAATGCCACAGGAGTACCAAAGGTTAGAACAAGTTCTAGCTAAACTTTGGATAGATTTTTGGTAGCTAGATATTAAATTGATCCAGCATTGATTGATCTAACTTGCAGTGCTGTACTCTGACTGACATCACAGGCAACATGAACTTGTTCTTTTCAGTTCTTAACTGATGTGGTGCTGTTACTGAAAGCATCCATCTGTACTTGAGAGAGAGAGAGAGAGAGAACTGCTCCCCTGCTCCAACCTCCAACCTGTATGTGTATGTGTGTCTTTCAGAGGGGTTGGGATAAAGCAGAAGTCACATTTCCGTTGGACCTTGTGTACAATTGGACGAATAAAGTGATCTTAGGCGATGTCTACCTTGCCATAGGGGCGCCAGAGTTCAGTATGACTCCATTCAACTGCTGTTTTTCTTCCTAGGAGCAAGAGTTCTACCTGGTTAAATGGAAGGGTTACCCAGATCACATGAACACCTGGGAACCGAGGAAAAACCTGCGGTGTGTGGAGCTCCTACGTCAGTTCTGGGACGATGTCTTCCTGGAACTGCAGAGACAGAAAAAGACTGTAGTCCCCAACCGGTTTGAAACAGAGCTGTCCTCTTACCTGGAGCAGAGGGCCAGGCATAGGCAGAGCCTGCAGAGGTGGGAGGCCCAGATCAACAGTGTCGGAGGCCTCAACAAACGCATCCTGGTCCGCAACCGTGTGGACCTGGAGGGCCCTCCGAAGAACTTTACCTACATCAACAACTACAAGGTGTGCAAGGGCTTGTATATCACCAGTACTTTGTATCAATGACATGTTTCAACTGTAGTGATGTCACCCTCTTTATCCCTGCAGTATTATGCATCAGCAATACAGTACAAATATAAATATGTATATTTAAATCAAAGCTTTTCTCTCCTAGGTGGGTGAGGGCATTTCGATGACGACGATGGCAGTGGGGTGCGAGTGCACCAACTGTTTGGAGAACCCTGTGGGTGGTTGCTGCTCAGGAATATCGGGACATGGCTTTGCCTACAACGAGTGTGGGCAGGTGAAGGTTAAGCCTGGGGAGCCCATCTATGAATGCAACAATAAGTGTCGCTGTGGACCAGACTGCCCCAACAGAGTGGTACAGAGAGGGATCCAGCATACCCTCTGCATCTTCAAAACAGACAACGGGCGGGGGTGGGGAGTACGCACCTCTGAGCGTATCAGAAGGCATTCCTTCGTCATGGAGTATGTCGGAGAGGTAAGAAAGACACAACTTTGATTATAGGGACCACATATTTGGTGCTTCGTTTCTATTATCACCAGCAACTATCACATTTGACAAGTGAACATCAACATATTAACTAGTGGATTTAATATCATGCAGGACTTGGTGTATCCTGGCTGTGTTATATTGTATGGTTGTTCTCTGTTGTGATTGGCTGTGCTGTGTTCCATCCAGATCATCACTACAGAGGAGGCAGAGAGGCGGGGTCAGGTCTATGACAGACAGGGTGCAACGTACCTGTTTGACCTGGACTATGTGGAGGATGAGTACACCGTTGATGCTGCTCACTATGGAAATGTCTCCCACTTCGTCAACCACAGTGTGAGTAGTTCAAGTTCCATTTATTGCCATTTGTAGGTACAAGTACATAGGCTACATTGGAATTTCTCTGCGATTTATTTTTATTTATTTGAGGACACTCAAACATTAGACATAGCATTCTCTTCTCCTTTCCTACCTCTATCCCACAGTGCAACCCTAACCTGCAGGTGTATAACGTATTCATTGACAACCTGGATGAGCGACTGCCACGCCTGGCTTTCTTCTCAAACCGTGGTATCAGCGCTGGGGAGGAGCTCACCTTCGACTACAATATGCAGAGTAGGTTGCATCTGATATACATTTGAAGTCGGAAGTTTACATACACTTAGGTTGGAGTCATTAAAACTCATTTTTCAACTACTCCACAAATGTCTTGTTAACAAACTATTGTTTTGGCAAGTCGGTTAGGACATCTACTTTGTGCATGACACAAGTAATTTTTCCAACAATTGTTTACAGACAGATTATTTCACTTATAATTCACTGTATCACAATTCCAGTGGGTCAGAAGTTTACATACACTTAGTTGACTGTGCCTTTAAACAGTTTGGAAAATTCCAGAAAATGATGTCATGGCTTTAGAAGCTTCTGATAGTCTAATTGACATAATTTGAGTCAATTGGAGGTGTACCTGTGGATGTATTTCAAGGCCTACCTTCAAACTCAGTGCCTCTTTGCTTGAAATCAAAAGAAATCAGCCAAGACCTCAGAAAACAAATTGTAGACCTCCACAAGTCTGGTTCATCCTTGGGAGCAATTTCCAAACGCCTGAAGGTACCACGTTCATCTGTACAAACAATAGTATGCAAGTATAAACACCATGGGACCACGCAGCCATCATACCGCTCAGGAAGGAGACGCGTTCTGTCTCTTAGAGATGAACGTACTTTGGTGCGAAAAGTGCAAATCAATCCCAGAACAACAGCAAAGGACCTTGTGAAGATGCTGGAGGAAACAGGTACAAAAGTATCTATATCCACAGTAAAACGAGTCCTATATCGACATAACCTGAAAGGCCGCTCAGCAAGGAAGAAGCCACTGCTCCAAAACCGCCATAAAAAAAGCCAAAAAGGAAAATTATATGGATATATTGAAGCAACATCTCAAGACATCAGTCAGGAAGTTAAAGCTTGGTCGCAAATGGGTCTTCCAAATGGACAATGACCCCAAGCATACTTCCAAAGTTGTGCCAAAATGGCTTAGTCAAGGTATTGGAGTGGCCATCACAAAGCCCTGACCTCAATCCTATAGAACATTTGTGGGCAGAACTGAAAAAGCATGTGCGAGCAAGGAGGCCTTCAAAACTGACTCAGTTACACCAGGTCTGTCAGGAGGAATGGGCCAAAATTCACCCACCTTATTGTGGGAAACTTGTGGAAGGCTACCCAAAATGTTTGACCCAAGTTAAACAATTTTAAAGGCAATGCTACCAAATACTAATTGAGTGTATGTAAACCTCTGACCCACTGGGAATGTGATGAAATATATAAAAGCTTAAATAAATCATTCTCTCTACTATTATTCTGACATCTCACATTCTTAAAATAGTGGTGATCCTAACTGACCTAAGACAGGGAATTTTTACTAGGATTAAATGTCAGTAATTGTGAAAAACTGAGTTTAAATGTATTTGGCTAAGGTGTATGTAAACTTCCGACTTCAACTGTATCATATATCCACAGATCATGAGATCACTGAAATGAAAGATATGGAAATACTGTAAATAATTGCATTTTCGAGAGTGTACAAAATGGAGTATGAGTTCATATGCCTGATATAGAGCAGATGGAAAGGACTCGGGATAAGACTCCGGACCACCCATTTAGGTCATAGAACAACCCGTTTCAAGATATCACAGAATCTATAATTTGGTCTGTTTTCCATTCTCTTTCTAGTTGATCCAATAGATGAGGAGAGTACAAAGATGGACTCCAATTTCAGCATGACTGGATCACCCAAAAAGGTTCACATGATTGGATCACCCAAAAAGGCTCCTCTCATGATTGGATCACCCAAAAAGGCTCCTCTCATGATTGGATCACCCAAAAAGGCTCCTCTCGTGATTGGATCACCCAAAAAGGCTCCTCTCGTGATTGGATCACCCAAAAAGGCTCCTCTCATGATTGGATCACCCAAAAAGGCTCCTCTCATGATTGGATCACCCAAAAAGGCTCCTCTCGTGATTGGATCACCCAAAAAGGCTCCTCTCATGATTGGATCACCCAAAAAGGCTCCTCTCGTGATTGGATCACCCAAAAAGGCTCCTCTCATGATTGGATCACCCAAAAAGGCTCCTCTCATGATTGGATCACCCAAAAAGCGAGCGCGCATGGAGTGCAAGTGTGGGACAGACAATTGCAGGGGGTACTTGTTTTAGGGGTTCGGCAAGGACAAATTATACATTTTGCTTTGTTCCAGAATTGCCATCATGACAATTCAACTTTATTTCTGGCATTTTAAATGTATGCTATGGTGTCTGTGAATATTTTGCCCTATTTCATCATAAACTAGTGTTTGGGGCATCATGTTGTTGTATTTTACCCCCTTTTTTGATCTTGTCTCATCGCTGCAACTCCCCAACGGTCTCGGGAGGCGAAGGTTGAGTCATGCTTTCTGCTTAACACTCGCCCGCTTAACCCGGAAGCCAGCCGCACCAATGTGTCAGAGGAAACACTGTTAAACTGACAACCGAGGTCAGCCTGCAAGCGCCCGGCCCGCCACAAGGAGTTGCTAGAGCGCGATGAGCCAAGTAAAGCCCCCCCGGCCAAACCCTCCCCTAACCTGGACGACGCTGGGTTAATTGTGCGCTGCCCTATGATACTAGAGTTTGGAAAGTGCTTTGTTGTGACTGGGTTGCAATAGGCTGGTAAGGCATCAATTACAAGCTGTAGGCCCGTCACTCACTGTATGAGGCCTCAGTCATTGGTGGATGGCGCTGCTGTCCCTCATTGAGGTTGCAATATGTTACAAAGGCTGCATTCTAATTCTCTACCCTTCTCCTGAAGTGTACACTAGTACGCTCCCCCTCATGGTGTCAGTAATATGGAGGAAACTCCCTCCAGCCATGCTTCCACCAATCCAATGTTTTTAAATGCAAGAGGGGGAGTGAATGAGTGCACACTTCTGGATAAGTGTAGAGAATCAGAATACAGCCATAGACTGATGGAATTGTAGGAACTCTTCCCATTGTGAGTTCCAATCATGTAATTTGACCAGACGTTCCGTAAAGCATGTCATTGTTGCCAAAGCTACACTGTATATTGAGCATGCTACTCATCTTGGTCCAGATCTTTCTGTAAATAAATTGGTTCTTTTTTTTTTTTTTACGAGTGTAAAACTGGCAAAATGATTTTTATTATACCCTCTGAATGTTGAGCTCAAGTTGTTTTTCTTTCTTTAATTGCTAAGGATATGGGTCCCATTGAAACTTGAAGTCAGCACTCAGAATCCAGATCAATGTGCATCAAAAGTAGACTTTATTGGTGAGTGGAAAAACAACTGCCACTTCAAATGCTGTGCAAGAGAATATATTAGAAAAGAATGCTAGGCCCCCAATCTTCAAACCCAGTTCACTTCTCAGTTTGTTATTTAATGTCCAAACATGATTTGCTAACTTCAGTCTGGGAACCATGAAAAATGACACTCTTGATGTTGGAATGTGTGATTATTTTGTTCTCTGCATTTAGAAAAGTTGTCTCCTTGAACATGGGAATGTTCAGACATATTTAAGTCAGAAATAATTAATACTAAATTTCAAACATTCCCTAATGGAAAAGAAACTACAAAATCATATGGATCCTGTTACAATGCACATGAGATTATTTCCAATCTGGACTGCAGTTGATCATAACCTACACTGAGTGTACAAAACATTAGGAACACCTGCTCTTTCCATGATATAGACTGACCAGGTGAAAGCTATGATCCCTTATGGATGTCACTTGTTATATCCACTTCAATCAGTGTAGATGAAGGGGAGGAGACAGGTTAAAGAAGGATTTTAAAGCCTTGATTGTGTATGTGTGCCATTTAGAGGGTGACAAAAGATTGAAGTGCCTTTGAACGGGGTATGGTAGTAAGTGCCAGGCGCACCGGTTTGTGTGTGTCAAGAACTGCAACGCTGCTTTTTCATGGTCAACAGATTCCCGTGTGTATCAAGAATGGTCCACCACCCAAAGGACAGCCAACCAACTTGACACAACTGTGGGATAGCATTGGAGTCAACATGGGCCAGCATCCCTGTGGAACACTTTCGACACCTTGTAGAGTCCATGCCCCGATGAATTGAGGCTGCTCTGAGGGCAAAAGGGGGTGCAACTCAATATTAGGAAGGTGTTCCTAATGTTTTGTACACAGTGTATATCTTGCTATTTTAGTGACCGTTGCAATCCCCTCCATTGAACTAAAGAAAATCTGTTTTAACATAATTTTCGGGCCATTTAAATGAGATAATCTACTGAGAATGTTCATTACCAAGTATTACTACAAACCTGCTTCTCATACTGCATGTGTCCACACACATAATATGTACATTACATATGAAACAGTCATAATTCATTTGCAAGAATAGTAGCAACTGATAAACATTCTCTTTACAAAAAAGGTAAGATAGGCATTTCTGTATAATACAAACAAAACACCCCAATCCCACCCCCATCACACCATACAGTAGTGCATCATGTGATGGTGAACACCAACAGCTCATGGCGGTGCAGCTGTTGGTGTTGTCTAGTCCTGCTGTAGGTGGGCAGGTGGGCCCTCAGCACTTTCCTCAAGTCCTCATTGAGCAGGAGGCAGAAGATAGGGTTGACCCCTGCCTGGGCAAAGCTCATCCACACTGTGATGGAGAGGTACCTGTGAGGGATGGAGCAGGACTTGACAAAGACCCTCCAGAAACAGGCCACTATGTAGGGAGCCCAGAGCACCAGGAAGAGCAGGGTGATGATGTAGAACATCCTGCCTAGCCTCCTCTCTGATCTGACCTCCTCCATGCCCAGCAGGCACCGGTGCTGCTGGTTCTGCAAAGTCTGCCTGATGCCCAGCAGGGTGGGGGGCATTGGGCCCTGGCCAAAGCCTGCGATCCAGTTGGCCGCTGCCTGACCTGTGGCCCCCGGGCCGTGGAAGGTCCAGTTCTGGCTGATGGCTGGCGCTAGCTGGACAGGCTTCATCTTGCGGTGCTTGTATTCAAATAGCAGGAGTTTGGTGTAGAAACCGTGGGTGGCCAGGACCACGACGGCCAGCATGAGCATGAAGCCCAGAGTGTCATTTGTGTTAAGGTAGCGGTGCTCGAAAATGCACTGGTCCTCGTCTTGAATGAACTTGTACGTCCCCACGTCAAAGACGGGTGGAGACGCCATGGCAATGGCCAAAGTCCAGACCATGCAGATGATGGCAGCGCAGGTCCAGACCGTCATGCGTTTGGCGTAGAAGCGGTGGTGGGCGATGGCCAGGTAGCGGGTCACAGCCACACAGAACAGCATGAAGGCAGCGTGAAAACAGAAGAGCACAGCTAGGAAGGCCACCAGTTTGCAGCTGAAGGCGCTGTAGGTCCACGCCGAGCTGTTGTGGACAGACACCAGGACGAAGGGGAAGCAGGCAGCAGACCGGACGACATCAGCTAGGCAAAGGTCCAGCAGGAAGAAGTAGGGGGCCTTGTGGAGGGCCCGGTCTCGGAGGACCAGCAGAGACACCAGCAGGTTGCCTGCTAGGCTGACACAGAGGATCAGGCCCAGGAACACCAACTTGACGTAGGCGGACACGGCCGCAGCCGAGATTCCTTCACTGCTGGTGCCGCTGATGCTGCTGGCCCTCTGTGAGGCCAACACTGCCAGCAGGCTCCCTGGGCCATCAATGCCAAAGATCTGGGTCTGGTTAGACATGCCTTCAACTCTATGATTCTAGGGGTAGGGATGCTAGGGTGATTCTACCCCCTCTCTTGCTCCGACCGACGCCACTCTTCCGCCTCTGGCACGGCAGCCCTCCTATCGTCCCTCCTGAGGTTTTCCTCCCTCTGTCCTGCCTCTTACTGGGAGATGTGAGGATCCATTCTACATAACAGGCTCATTTGTCTCCATTACATTTAACACCTGTGAACAAAGAAACAGAAGACAGTGTGTTGACACTCACTCCAGGAGGACATAGCTAGCATATTTATCCATTTACCAGAGAACAACCATCTGCAAAACAGGCAGCCTTGGCTCATACCTTTGTCAGATCGATTTGGATCCATAAAAACAACAAAGAAAACAAAAACATGGCTTCCAGAAACATGTTGGGCAACAGTGACGATATCTCCACCTTCCTGTCTTTCTATTGCTGGGATCAGATCAGCAGTTCTCCAGCATGCCAGCTCCTTGGCGCTCTCAATAATTACCTTGCCCGTTGCTAAGATACAACAGCTGACATACTTTGTGAAGGAGTGTGGGTGTTTGAGTGCGTGCTTGGGGGTGTATATGGGATGAAGCAGAGCACAACCAATCAGATAAATTAAGACATTCTAAATGTCAAAATAGTGTTTGTACTAAAAATGGATCGCGGAACAAAGGAGTTGGGAGGCAGATGTGTGTCTATGAGTATATATGAGAGTGATTGATTCACCTGTTGACTTCATATAATATTAATAATTCCCTAATTTTTGAATACACAGGCCATGCCTCAGTGAATAATGTAGGCCTAAACGTAGCAAGGAAATGTCTACATCTCATGCAGGGCATTGAAGAGGAAACTATATCATTTGCATCTGCACATTAGAATACCACAACCCAAACATGTTGTAACTTCATTGTAGAAGCCGCAGATACAATAAAGAAATCTAACTAAATAGCCTTCGGGAATGCATTGGCAAACATTCAGCACCATGGACAGCGCCACACCAGCGCGAACTAAAACAAAGGACTGTTTGCAGATTTATCAGCACCACTGCCACTGAACAGCGCCGCGCCCAGGCAACTCATATAATGATAAGAACGCACCTGTTGTTGGAGCTGAGACTGCAGGG
This sequence comes from Coregonus clupeaformis, assembly GCF_020615455.1. Classification (NCBI taxonomy): domain Eukaryota; kingdom Metazoa; phylum Chordata; class Actinopteri; order Salmoniformes; family Salmonidae; genus Coregonus; species Coregonus clupeaformis. The sequence continues at coordinate 9,997,185 of NC_059215.1, read as the reverse complement.
AGGCCTAAATAAATGGAAGATTATTGCAATACTGCTTTCATCCCAAATAAGACTGTGGATTTATGCAATCTTAATCATAGGCCTTGCTACTAATGACTAGCTTTGATAAGAAACATATTTCTGCATGAACTCAAATCACTTCATCAATGCATTGACTTTTTATCTGTTTTAAGTAATGTCCTATGAGCATCCAGCATGGTAAACATATATAAACAGGTGCATCATCATGTTCCATTTGGTAATTTGGTTCATATACAGAAATAACTTACCTTCGATTTCTGGGATATGTAAAGATGCGGGAAACCTCAGTCAGAGAGGCGGCACTGACACTGATATTAACACATTCTCCAGTCAATATTGAAACCACCACACTCAAGATAGGCTATGTCTGTCCTCTGAGCGATGACACAATTCGGCCACAGGTAGCCTAATGTTCACTGAGCATCTTAAACATAAGTTTCATACAGACAGAGGATGCTTCCAATTTTCGTGTCCTTCATTTCATGTAATTTGCACGATCCTCGGATGTATTGTCATGTCGGAGGTAAATAGAGAGTCTAAAGACAATTTAGGAGAGGTTACATCACGTAGGCGGCTAGCTTCTATATAGCCTGCAATACGATCTATCTTCCTCTATATCGTCAGATCCAAATCTAAGATTTTCATAGCGGTGAAATATCGAGTTTCCTTTGACGAACGTCTCGACGATCCTTGTTGACGCATATCCATCCACCCGTCTTCAAAATAACCTCGATTAATCTCTATTTTCATTATTTAGAAGTAAACGCTGTGCATTTATTAACCCAGTCATTTGCAGCCAGTCTGTTTTTGTTGTCAGGTGAAGGTCCACATTGCATTTGTCTGCCTAATTCTAGCGGACCGCATTTGATTTGGCATATTGAAAATGATAATTATTGGAATTTCTATCGCATTACGGTCAAACAAAAAAAGGCTGAGTGTTTAAATTAATTATTTTAAAGTAATCTCAATTAAATGGCTGCTTGTGTGGATGCTGCGCGCCTATTCGCGGAGTTCGTCGGTTCTATTCGTAGAAGAGAGCTAGAGAGATAGAGAGAGAGAACTGATTATATTAAATACAAAGCGATAAATTCAACATCATATAAATAAACACCTGAAAAATGTGATGAATACATGTTTGGTATTTCTTGGATGGGGGGGGGGCTAATCCCTATCAAATCATGATTTTCCCTTATATGTGTGAAAGATCAAACGTCATGACTTCGGAGTGGAATTGCATTGTGGCCATAATCAATACTGAACTATATGGTTCTAATCCCCGAGCTGACTAGGTGAAAAATCTGTCGATGTGTCCTTGAACAAGGCACTTAACCCTAATTGCTCCTGTAAATCGCTCTGGATAAGAGCGTCTGCTAAATGACAAAAAAAAAAAATAATAATAATATTACAATTCAAATAACTTAAAGATGAGATCATTTATAGCTGCACAAAAATACTGTATGTTTACAAGCCAAAAAGGGACAAGTCTGCCATCACTTTTGTCTGTGTAGTCAACAACAACATTCGCTGAGGGGCTTCCCTGGCGAATTATCGGCCTTTAAACACTGATCTCAGTTTACAATGGCGGCTCTGGCCTCTGTAGCTTGACACCGTGACTTCACTGCAATGCATGACCTTTTCAGTAATATCAGCAGCACATGTTGCCTGGGGATATTTCCATTTGATCCAGGCCTGAGACACTGTGTGACCACCCTCTGTTCTAGCTGGCCAATCAGCTAGAGCAGGGTTCCCCAACTGGCAGCCCGTGGACCGAATTTGTCCCGCTGGTGGGGTTTTATTTTGCTCCCCAAGTATTCTGAGCAATTTTTTAAAATTAATATTAAAAACGTTTCTTGTGAATTTTCATTGTTGGACACAAAACACTAAAAACACCAGGAAATCAGCGCCTTGAAGAGGCTGATAAAACGTACTATTGTTATACTATAGTCTTATACTATATCAAAAAGTATCTTTAACATTTGTCACATAACTTTATGTGTGGTAGATTTTTAGCAGTAAAGTAATTTGTCTTGTGACTGTGGATGAAAGAGGCTTACCTCAAAATGAGTACAGCTGTGATTTTGCGTGTCAGTATTTAGAATCACATGAATTAGAACAGAAAGAAAGAAAGAGAGAGAGAGATGAAAGAAAGAAAGACCAGCACATCGTTTATTAATCAGACTTTATGGGCACCATAACACACCACACCCAGACATACACACATTACAAACACATAAATCACTTCAAATATTCTTTCAGGTATCATCACAGTGAACAGTTGTTAAAACTCAGTCAGTCAAATTTCTGTCGATTTAGCTAGCTAAATGGTGAAACTGTGTAGGCTTTAACTTGCATGAACTACCATTTGATAGCAACAACAGTATTCTACTGTAAAAGGATTACCACAGCACACCACTATTCTACAATGTGAGGACTGGCAATTCTCAGAGCACAAATGACAACATTTTGCATTAGGCAGTCATATGAACATACTTTATCTAGTAGCTACTGTCCTTACCCAAGGAACCTGTGTTTACCTTACAACCTTACTGCTTCACCAGTTTCAGTCTCCCAGCCCAATCTAGAACATATATACATTCCGATTCCAAACAGCCAACAGTCACACTTCTCAACAATTCTTTGGATTTCCATGTTTTATACACAAAATCTTACTCGAACCCTTTAAGAACAAAATTAGGCCTATGTATTGCATGGTTATGTTTTAACAAACTTAAACAGTTTTTTGACTATCTAACTCTTGGCATGAAACACTGCAAATTCAATGAACTTCTCGCTACTTTTAACGAACAAGATCCCTTCTCTTTTGTGATAACATACAGACATATACACACTTCCACAGGCACACATTTAAAAATAAAACACCAGGAACCAATTGTGCTCATAATACAAGTTTGTTTGGAAACATGAAAAGGCACTTAAAAAGGGGTTAAGTCACTTCACACGAAAGGAGGAACCCCTCAGAAACAGAGGGAGACAAAGAATAGTCCCATGAAGAGGAAGGTGCTGGGTTCGTGAAGCCCGACGACGAGGCCAATGGCCACACTCAGGAACACGATGGATGGGATCAGAGTCCTGTCCAGGGTCGGTTCAGCCTGGGGGGTTAGGGGCTTGGTGATCTGAGCCTCTGATGATCTGCTTGGTAGACCTGTTTCTGAGGAAACCCGGAAAGACTCCTCCTCTTCGTCCGCCATAATAGTGTCTTCCTCATTTGAACTGCTAGTACCATCTTGGGTGATGGTCATGGATGACTCTGAGATGTTCTCTGTGACTGCTAAATAAACGGTTTTGCGCTGAACTCCCAGAGGTGACTGGCTCTCCAACCCAGGAGAGGTGTGTGCACTAGCAGTGATGTCATCCTGCTGCTTAGAGCCGCCTGAGTCCTCAGAGAGCACAGCTGCCAGCTCGCTCAGTCCGGCTGCCACCCCTCGCTTGAAGCGCTGGTGAGATGCAAGGGGGGACATCTGTGAGACGTCATTGGGCGGCTCAGCAGTGTGGCTGGTCATTCTGTCCTCTCCTGTGGGTCCAAGGTGTGTCACGGTCACCATGGGAGGGTGCCACGGACAGGTGGCTACTACACCTACACCTACTTCACCACCTGCCTGGGAGCTCTCTAGCTTGGGCCCTACAGCCTCTATCATCAGGACTCCATCTTCTCTGGCCATGCCGTCATCCATTAATGTCAGCTGATTATCATCAGACTCTTCAGGGAGAGATGGGGAGGCCTTAGCGGAAACCTTTATCTGGGATTTGGTACCGTCCTCAGCTCTGCTGAGCTCACAGTGGGTGGGGTCTGAGGGATGTTCTAGGCAACTTGAGGAGCTGGTGCTTGGCTCCTGAATTCTGAAGGACTTCTCGTTTTCCTCCTCAGCATCTTTCTCTGCTTCCTGCCTTGGATCCACCTCCACCTTTGACCCCTGCTCCGGCACCTCCTTCTCCACCTCCTTTTCCTCTACATTCTCCTCCTCCTCCTCCACCAACTCCCCCACCACTACATCCGGTGTTGCGGAAAGCACACTCTGATATAAAACATCTTCCAGTGAAGAAGGCACGTTGGCTTGGATCTCCGTGTGAGGTGGGTCAAGTTCGGTGTGTGGTTGTGTGTGTTTCAGAGTGAAGGTTCCTCCCTCCTCCTCCTCCTCTTTTTCCTCCTCATCAACATCTGAGGCTTCAGTCATGCTGCTGTGGAGAAGTGTTGGAGACGAGCTCAGAGGTGTGGAGGAACTACTATCTTTGGGCTCCTCCTGGAAGGTTCCTCCCTTTTCCTCATTCTCGTCATTTGATGCTTCAGCAATGCTGACATGAGGTGGTGTTAGAATGTGCAGGTGTGTAGAGGGACTACTATCCTCCTCCTTCTCTTTCTCACCATCTGAGACTTCATCCATATTGCTGGGGAGAGGTGAAGGAACATGCAGAGGTGTGGGTGGACTACTATCTTTGGGCTCCTCCTGGAAGGTTCCTCCCTTTTCCTCCTCCTCCTTGTCATCTGATGCTTCAGCAATGCTGATGTTGAGTGGTGTTGGAACATGTTCTTTTAATTCAAAGTCCAGTTTCGATATTTCACAATCCAGTTTTAGTAATTCACAGTCCAGTTCCCGTGAAGGCTCTGGTTCAGTTGTCAGTTGGTTGGCTTCGGATGCTACAGGTATGGATAACACTTCATTGGCTTGTGTTGTGGATGTGGAAGACACATGAGGTGATTGTTTACCCATGGATACAGTGGCACTGGACAGTGTTCCATCTGCTAATGGAAGGTCTAGGTTGGCTGGGAGAGGAGAACTGGTTATGTCATCGGCAGTCTGTATGAATAACACAAAAATAAAGAAATTACAGTGACGGCCATGGGAGCTCCCAGATCTGTTTGTGCTGTGCAGCCAACTCCTAAGGTCGTTGTTTGACATGACAAAGAACCTAGGAGTTAGATATACAGCACAAATACTGTAGATCTGGTACCAGGCTAGCTTTGAGGCACAGGGACTAGTCACGAATTGTGTTGCACACTAATATCACCACAGAGAAAAAGCAACTCAATGCATACTGAAAGTTTGGAATCTATGCTGATGTTATAAAACATTGTGGAGGACATATCATAAAAGGTCAGATTTATGTTTACATGACCCATGCATTTATGTAGGAGACAAAATATACTGACAGCAATCAACATCCAAAATAATTATCTATCAATCTAAAATCCAACATAATTATGTGTTATTCTGAAATCCAAAGCAAATAAGTCCATCCAAAATAAATAATATCTGTTCACCCAAAATAAATGGCACAAAATTATCAATTACACTTACCCTCAATGGAAGACTGAGCAACTCTCTCCCCCTTCCCCCTTCCCCCTCCCCCCAAACACTATTAATGATCTTCAAGACATTAAAATATGGCAATTGTTCATTAGGAGGACAGTGGATGACAAGGATGAAACATTAAATAAATGGCTTCTAAAGAAACACGCACACACATATACAGACGGTATAGATAAAACCATATGTTTTAGATTAAGTAAACGCTCACATGACACTCATTGAAACATCCATACCAAGTAGATGGATAATTTGTTAATTCAAATTACTAAGGCATGATACCCTTAGATTTATATTCTTTAGAAGAATATCAGTAAATGTATTGTATGTAGGCTACAGTGGAGGCTGCTGAGGGCTGGAACGGAGTGTTCTGGCTGGAATGGAGTGAATGGAATGGTATCAAACACATGAAAACTGTGTTTGATACCATTCCATCAACTCTATTCCAGCCATTATTATCAGCCGTCCTTCCCTCAGCAGCCTCCACTGGTAGGCTACTGTTATACTACAATAGAATGGCTACTGCTACAGGAAGATCGTCTGTCATGACTGAGACATTTGTGTTATTTTAAAACTACAGTCTTGAGAAATAGGTGGTTAATGATGAAACGCTCAAACTCCGATGCAAAATCATGCACACATGGTGAATAAGAACTAGGGTTGAATATTTTCCCGGTATTTTACAAATGTTCCATCCCGAGAATAAATCACTTTTCTCCCAGGTAACCCAGTATTTCCCGCCAAATCCGGAAGTGTAATTAAAAGCATTTTAAAGCATATAAATATGTCTGGATTTGATTAGAGCTTTGACCAGCATGAAAATTCAAACCTGATGCTACCTGACCCTGATGAGCCATATATTAAATACATTTTATGAGCCCTATATTAACAACCTTTAATGAGCCCAAGCCCAAAAATGCCCAAATGATTGTGCCATTATTCAATACATACTGTATATGATATAGGCTACTGCACATTACGCACAACAGAAAAACCCATAGATATAGCTAGCTATATGCTCTCTTGGGTAAATAAAGAAACTAGCTCCAGTAGGCTAGTCTTTTTGAGTGTGAACTGTATTACTGTACTGTATTATACTGTATTATATGGACTGGAATTACGCACATTGTTCAAACCATGATAAAGCAGAAAAGAACATGCGATTCTGGTGCAGCACATGCGGCATACAAAGTTACAAGTATAGACTAGCGAATTTGATTTTAATTTTGAAATATAATAGGGCCTATTTGTATAATTAGTAGGCTGACACATACAGTGGGGAGAACAAGTATTTGATACACTGCCGATTTTGCAGGTTTTCCTACTTGTAGAGGTCTGTAATTTTTATCATAGGTACACTTCAACTGTGAGAGACAGAATCTAAAACAAAAATCCAGAAAATCACATTGTATGATTTTTAAGTAATTAATTTGCATTTTATTGCATGACATAAGTATTTGATCATCTACCAACCAGTAAGAATTCCGGCTCTTACAGACCTGTTAGTTTGTCTTTAAGAAGCCCTCCTGTTCTCCACTCATTACCTGTATTAACTGCACCTGTTTGAACTCGTTACCTGTATAAAAGACCTGTCCACACACTCAATCAAACAGACTCCAACCTCTCCACAATGGCCAAGACCAGAGAGCTGTGTAAGGACATCAGGGATACAATTGTAGACCTGCACAAGGCTGGGATGGGCTACAGGTCAATAGGCAAGCAGCTTGGTGAGAAGGCAACAACTGTTGGCACAATTATTAGAAAATGGAAGAAGTTCAAGATGACGGTCAATCACCCTCGGTCTGGGGCTCCATGCAAGATCTCACCTCGTGGGGCATCAATGATCATGAGGAAGGTGAGGGATCAGCCCAGAACTACACGGCAGGACCTGGTCAATGACCTGAAGAGAGCTGGGACCACAGTCTCAAAGAAAACCATTAGTAACACACTACGCCGTCATGGATTAAAATCCTGCAGCGCACGCAAGGTCCCTCTACTCAAGCCAGCGCATGTCCAGGCCCGTCTGAAGTTTGCCAATGACCATCTGGATGATCCAGAGGAGGAATGGGAGAAGGTCATGTGGTCTGATGAGACAAAAATAGAGCTTTGTGGTCTAAACTCCACTCGCCGTGTTTGGAGGAAGAAGAAGGATGAGTACAACCCCAAGAACACCATCCCAACCGTGAAGCATGGAGGTGGAAACCTCATTCTTTGGGGATGCTTTTCTGCAAAGGGGACAGGACACGACTGCACCGTATTGAGGGGAGGATGGATGGGGTCATGTATCACGAGATCTTGGCCAACAACCTCTTTCCCTCAGTAAGAGCATTGAAGATGGGTCGTGGCTGGGTCTTCCAGCATGACAACAACCCGAAACACACAGCCAGGGCAACTAAGGAGTGGCTCCGTAAGAAGCATCTCAAAGTCCTGGAGTGGCCTAGCCAGTCTCCAGACCTGAACCCAATACAAAATCTTTGGAGGGAGCTGAAAGTCCGTATTGCCCAGCGACAGCCCCGAAACCTGAAGGATCTGGAGAAGGTCTGTATGGAGGAGTGGGCCAAAATCCCTGCTGCAGTGTGTGCAAACCTGGTCAAGACCTACAGGAAACGTATGATCTCTGTAATTGCAAACAAAGGTTTCTGTTCCAAATATTAAGTTCTGCTTTTCTGATGTATCAAATACTTATGTCATGCAATAAAATGCAAATTAATTACTTAAAGATAATTACTTAAAGATCAACAATGTGATTTTCTGGATTTTTGTTTTAGATTCCGTCTCTCACAGTTGAAGTGTACCTATGATAACAATGACAGACCTCTACATGCTTTGTAAGTAGGAAAACCTGCAAAATCGTCAGTGTATCAAATACTTGTTCTCCCCACTGTAATTTAACAGTTCCATTTCACGCTATGCTGTTCCTATAAATACTTTCTTATAATTTACCGGTTTCTCACAGTTATTTATCCCAGTTATTTATCCTGCAAAAAGGGAGTGGTTTTGAGTGGTAAATTCCGGTAAATCTCGGTAACCGGGTTCCCACCATTCAACCCTAATAAGAACTGAAAGACAAATGATACAAGTAGCGAAAACAGCTCATGCAGTTTGTGGCCATCAGCGTGCACATTACCTAAGTTGTGGCTGAAGCTTCAATGAGCTGTGAAATTAATTGTCATTGGAGAAAAAAATATATTAGAGTTTGAAATGAACTTTTTTAGTCAATTCGCCCATATTTAGTAACAGAACATATTTTCCACTACTTGTTGTCGCATGCAAAATTAAGAACTATTCGAATATAATAATGTTATGCCCTAATGAATGATAAATCCAATATTGGCTGAAACCTAAGATCTAATGAACTTGCACTTTCATGCATTGATGTCAATGGGAGATTTATGTGAAAGTTTTAGTTGGAAGTACAGCTCTCAAGTTAGGATTCAGCCATCATTTTATAAAATAACATAGGCCTAGTTATTTAACCTGGAACTTTCAACTGTAACATGAACCAACACACTCCAGGATAGCTAAACATGCATGAGATTATATGCATGAAAATTGCAGTGAAGTTTATGATTTCATTTCTGCTGAGGGGAAGGCATTAACTATATATTCATACATCTATGGCTCTGCTAGCTATGTGCCACATTCATTCATACCCATATTGCCATTCCATTCAATTAGCTGATGAAATAGGCATGCACATGTTTATGACCATTCTTACAAATCATTTCTGCAGTTCCGTTATACTGTATCTACCGGTTTACACTTCATATTAAGTTGCTGTAACTGTACGGTAACCCTGTTATTATACTAGTAGCAACATTGTACTAACGTTATCACAACAATGCCTTTGATGGTGTGTGCCCCACTATATCCTCATCCTCACGATGACAAACTGTTCCAAACACGTAGGAGGCCTAAGATGTGCATATCCAATGGCATTCCTTTAACTGTACACAAAGTGCTCCTCTACACTTTTACAACGAGAGTGTGTCATCCCTAAATGGATCAGGATGAAATGTACAACATAGAGAATGTAGTATAAATATATACAAGTTCAAAGATAACTGGTAAGAAATACTGATGAGTTATTCCACCCTTACCTCTAAGTCAAGCTCTGGTTGAAGAATGACTGGGCACTCAGGACTGGGCTTCACCATATCTGGCACTGGCTTAGTCACCGGTTCATCTTCAAAAACAAAGGTCAAAAGTCAATCACACCGACCCATTATTCTAAATATACACTTACTGTGTTTCATGTAAAACTCTATTAACTCTAAAAAAACTCTATTAACATACATTGGATGTATTGGACTGGCCTGAGAGGTCGCCTGGTATGATTGAAAAAGTGAATATAAGGATCTAAAAATGTCTCCTTACTCGCTTTTATGTTTCATCCTTTTACAACTTTGTAATAACTCTGTGTGATACTCATATGCAGCAGTCCTGCTTTACCTTCACCCTTCTCTGGGAACTGTGCAAAGTAGTCAGAATCCTCCATACTGAAAGCAAAGATATAACATGACTGTTAACCAATGGCACTGCAATGAAGACACTCATGATCTTATTGTAAAGATAAATGTAAATATACATTTGATCAGCATGATCTTATGTTAGTGTTTTGTAGAACACAAGACATACAGTGCATTCAGAAAGTATTCAGACCCCTTCCCTTTTTCTACATTTTGTTACGTTACAGCCTTATTCTAAAATGGATTAAATTATTTATTTTTTCTCATCAATCTACACACAATACCCCATAAACAGGTTTTTAGACATTTTTACAAATGTATTAAAAATAAAAAACAGAAATACCTTATTTACATAAGTATTCAGACACTTTGCTATGAGACTCGAAATTGAGAAGTATTGTTCTACTCCGTTATCACCGTCACCAGCTGGGTGTTCTGTGTGCAAGGAGTTTTAAATATTAGTTTAAAACTAAACTTATCATCCTTGAGATGTTTCTACAACTTGATTGGAGTCCACCTGTGGTACATTCAATTGATTGGACATGATTTGGAAAGGCAGACACCTGTCTATATAAGGTCTCACAGTTGACAGTGCATGTCAGAGCAAAAACCAAGCCATGAGGTCAAAGGAATTATCCGTAGAGCGCCGAGACAGGATTGTATTGAGGCACATATCTGGGGAAGTGTACGAAAAAATGTCTGCAGCATTGAAGGTCCCCAAGAACACAGTGGCCTCCATCATTCTTAAATGGAAGAAGATTGGAATCACCAAGACTCTACCTAGAGCTGGCTGCCCGGCCAAATTGAGCAATCGGGGGAGAAGGGCCTTGGTCAGGGAGGTGACCAAGAACCCGATGGTCACTCTGACAGCGCTCCAGAGTTCCTCTGTGGAGATGGGAGAACCTTCCAGAAGGACAACCATCTCTGCAGCACTCCACCAATCAGGCCTTTATGGTAGAGTGGCTAGACGGAAGCCACTCCTCAGTAAAAGGCACATGACAGCCTGCTTGGAGTTTGCCAAAAGGCACTTAAAGGACTCTCAATCCATGAGAAACAAGATTCTCTGGTCTGATGAAACCAAGATTGAACTCTCTGGCCTGAATGGCAAGCGTCACGTCTGGAGGAAACCTGGCACCATCCCTACGGTGAAGCATGGTGGTGGCAGCATCATGCTGTGGGGATGTTTTTCAGCAGCAGGGACTGGGAGACTAGTCAGGATCGAGGGAAAGATGAACGGAGCAAAGTACAGAGAGATCCTTGATGAAAACCTGCTCCAGAGTGCTCAGGACCTCAGACTGGGTCGAAGGTTCACCTTCCAACAGGACAACGACCCTAAGCACACAGCCAAGACAATGCAGGAGTGGCTTTGGGACAAGTCTCTCAATGTCCTTGAGTGGCCCAGCCAGAGCCCGGACTTGAACCCGATCGAACATCTCTGGAGAGACCTGAAAATAGCTGTGCAGCGACGCTCCCCATCCAACCAGACAGAGCTTGAGAGGATCTGCAGAGAAGAATGGGAGAAAATCCCCAAATACAGGTGTGCCAAGTTTGTAACGTCATACCCAAGAAGACTCGAGGCTGTAATCGCTGCCAAAGGTGCTTCAACAAAGTACTGAGTAAAAGGTCTGAATACTTATGTAAATGTGATATTTCCGTTTTTTATTTTTAATAAATTAGCAAAAATGTCTAAAAACCTGTTTTTGCTTTGTCATTATGGGGTATTGTGTGTAGATTGATGAGGAAAACATAACAAAATGTGGAAAAAGTCAAGGGGTCTGAATACTTTCCGAATGCACTATAGGCCTACACAAAGCATGACTCACAGAGCCTTACTGTCACATCTCACACGTTGGTGGAGTGTTGGTCACTGTGTTGAGTAATAGCCTACAAGATGGAAGCCACGATAATCTTATACTATAGCACAAGACATAAACCTCATGATCACTCTTGGAAATGCAAGTGGATACGCCTTCCTCCTGATCTTTGCGTTTTCCCTTTACCTTCCATTCACTCGTCATTTCTCTGAAGAGTTAGAGCAGGGGTGTTACACCTAGACAACCAGGTGAGGGGAGTTCCTTACTAATTAGTGACCTTAATTGATCAATCAAGTACGAAGGTGGAGCAAAAACTCGCAGACACTCGGCCCTCCGTGGAATGAGTTTGACATGAGTTAGAGGGTCGTGGCTAGAAGGGATGCAGTTAATGTCAAAGTGACATCAAAAGTTGCTTGTTCAAGTCGCTTCTGGGAGAATTTTAGCATTTTAGTTAACCCTAACTCTTTTCTTAACCTTAGCCTAATTCTCCAAACCTGCTGCGTAAGTTCTCCTAACCTGCTACGAAAAGTCACTTCTGACATTAGCTGCATCCCATCTAGTCAAAATCAAGTTAGAGCCATTGGCAGAGAACCTGAGATTGGCAAGGGTTTCCAGTGTCAGGGGGTAGTGATATAAGATACCACATCTAACAGTGGAAAATAACAGCCACAAGTGTATCGGTAGCTGATGCCGTGGCCTAATGAGTTTGATAAAGCAAGCTCTTTTGGAGATTCTCTTTACGACTAGGGTGTACTTGTACATCAAGCAGCCTAAAGCTACAGAAATAGGAGATATAATCCTGCCCTATATAGCTCAGACAAGGCTACTTACTTACTTCCCTAACATCCCACATAGGATGGCAGCTTTCACTCAAAAGGTTTCAGAGTTCAGTTAACTACAGAACCCATTTATTAATAGGGGTTTTTCCATGCCCCCCACCACCCCACTTCTTTATCCCAGCTTTTCTCCTCTCAGGGCTGCATACAGTAGTGTAATGAAGACCCACGTGACTGGATCGATCTATATCCTATATCCCAGGAGTCCAGTCTTTTTAAGGGTTTTCAGGGGGAGGTGACCCCCAAACCCCCTGACTACTCACACGCAGGATCACAAGTTTCATCATGTGTTCCACGCTTGTGAGTGTGAGATGCCCAACAATAACTCAGTAGCCTATGTTCCCATCCTTCTCAATTGTTATAATCTCCACCCGACACAGCCAGAAGGGGACTGGCCACCCCTCAGAGCCTGGATCCTCTCTAGGTTTCTTCCTATGTTTCTGCCTTTCTAGGGAGTTTTTCCTAGCCACCGTGCTTCTACATCTGCATTGCTTGCTGTTTGGGGTTTTAGGCTGGGTTTCTGTATAGCACTTTGTGACATCTGCTGATGTGAAAAGGGCTTTATAAATACATTTGATTGATTGATTGAATTGCGAACCGCCATTGCAGACAGATGCCAAGTGTTGAGAGGCAGTGGAAAACTACAGAAATCTAGATACACTGAGGTTTTTATATAATGCCTTGGGGTATAATGATGGTGTGATGGTTTCCATTGATCACAAGGTGGCAGTTGATGCATACACTGTGATGCACAATTTACTGCCAAATACGAGGGCAGCAACCATCATTTTAAGAATAGAGGTGTGAATTAGACAATTGGTCATTTATGAGAGAAGGACACTTCCTATCTATCCATCTAGCCTATCTGTCAGCCTACACTGAAATTCGATGGTTTAAATAACATATATTTTGCAATATTATCCTGTCAATGAAAAGGAGAGCCCTGCAGACGATCAGATTGATTTTAGAGGAATAAGGCCAAAAAGAGCAATAAGGGGAGGAGTCAGGTGGAGCCTCAGATATGACCTATTTCATTGAAACCAGATTGGGCTGATGTCAACTGTGGTTTTCCATTGAAAGGTCAGGGGTAAGTGTCCGAGAACGGCGGGGCTGAAAGTGACACCTGCCTTGTACACGCTATTTCGATCCCCCTCACAGCTCACACACCCCTGGATTGCTGGCATTCTGAGAGGGTGTGTGTGCATGTGTCTGCCATCTCATCTCCGCCCCCCTTCAATGTACTGGAGACTGGGTCACAAGATATAACCTGGCTGAAATATTATGAGATTGTCCCACATAAACCACTGATGCAAACCAAATCTGATTTTGCGTAACTACAATGGGTGGGTAGGCCTATTATATAGCAACGTGAGGCACTGTCTGCAACCAACCACACTGTTAAAATTAAGTGCTTTGTAACACCAAAACTAGTGGCAACTGAGCAGCCACTTACTCAAAGGAGACCAAACCTTAAAGGGATAATTCAGGATTTTGGCAATGAAGCCCTTTATCTACTTCCCCACAGTCAGATGAGCTTGTGGATACCATTTTTGTCTCTGCGTGCAGTTTGAAATAAGTTGCTAACTAGCGTTAGCGCAATTGCTACCTAGTATTAGCACAATGACTGGAAGTCTATGGTAACTGCTAGCATGCTAGTAGATACCATAGACTTCCAGTCAATGCGTCTACTACTAGTTAGCATTGGCTCGCAAACTACCTCTAACTTCCTTCATACTGGATACAGAGACATAAAAATGGTATCCATGAGTTCATCTAACTCTGGGGAAGTACTGTAGATGAAGGGCTTCATTGTCAAAATCCAGAAGTATCCCTTTAACTTTGCAGATATATTGAAACACATCATCAAGTGTTGTGCAACACCTTGCCAGGGACTGGGAGTGCTACCAGAAAATGTTGAAAACACTATGTTGGTATTTCAATTTCTGTTTAGTGCAGAATTAGATCCCTTCTCTTTTGGTGTCGATTCCTCTCTCTAAAGCGTCAAAACACTATTATGGTGTTTCGAATCCTGTCTAGTGCAGAATTAGATACATACATCAATTAAAATACTCCCGAAGAAGGTATCTGATCATTTGCCAGTTTAACCCATTTTGACAGGCATTGTTGATCACAGTGCTCAATTCACCAGCAGTAGCTGGAGGTTTTAAAACAAGCATTGCAGGATACTGTATTTTACTTTACCATCAGAAATTGGAAATGTGGGAATGGGCCATCTCATTATTGATCGTCATTTTGCCTAATGGTTTTGATTTCCGTTAATCATCCATTACACCTCATGACACAACAAGCTGCTTAATACTAATATAGAAGTATACTTTTCTTTCTTAAAACGTGCATACAACATTGTGTAAAAATGTGAATTACCCACAATCCTCTAAAAACAGAGGCACTTGGCAAGATAGGAAGTGCAAGGAGATAAAAACCAGACTTCTAATTATTTAAATCACTAAATGTTCTCTATCTTTGTTTATCCTCATAAATAAATATACTTACATTTTGAGAAAGATATTAAGTTATTTATTTATTTTAATTGGTAAAATTATATTAACAAATCATTTAAATGACTTGAATTAATTATTAGTAAATATTTTTTCAACCTCCCGCTTTGGGCTGGATGTGTCAATGTGTAGTTCATACATGCATAATCTATGAGCAGAATCACTGTCTTACCTCAATTAGCCATGAAATCCCTAGTTTGAAAGTGACGGTTTTTTTGGAAGCTGTTCTGCGCCATTTTCCCTATATTTTCCCTCACGTGCGCCAGCCCCCTAGCAATTGTAGTTGTAGCCAATGAGCTTCAGCCGCTCGCCATTTCAGTGACGGCTAGCAAGATACATACACAGCAGAGTGAGCGAGAGAGCAATGATGTGGTGCACATACAGTTGAAGTCTGAAGTTTATATACACCTTAGCCAAATACATTTAAACTCAGTTTTATTCCCTGTTTTAGGTCAGTTAGGATCACCACTTTATTTTAAGAATGTGAAATGTCAGAATAATAGTAGAGAGAATGATTTCTTTCAGCTTTTATTTATTTTATCACATTCCCAGTGGGTCAGAAGTTTACATACACTCAATTAGTATTTGGTAGCATTGCCTTTAAATTGTTTAACTTGGGTCAAATGTTTTGGGTAGCCTTCCACAACAATAAGTTGGGTGAATTTTGGCCCATTCCTCCTGACAGAGCTGGTGTAACTGAGTCAGGTTTGTAGGCCTCCTTGCTCGCACACGCTTTTTCAGTCCTTCCCACAAATGTTCTATAGGATGGAGGTCAGGGCTTTGTGATGGCCACTCCAATACCTTGACTTTGTTGTCCTTAAGCCATTTTGCCACAACTTTGGAAGTATGCTTGGGGTCATTGTCCATTTGGAAAACCCATTTCCGACCAAGCTTTAACTTCCTGACTGATGTCTTGAGATATTGCTTCAATATATCCACATAATTTTCCTTCCTCATGATGCCATCTATTTTGTGAAGTGCACCAGTCCCTCCTGCAGCAAAACACCCCCACAGCATGATGCTGCCATCCCTGTGCTTCACGGTTGGGATGGTGTTCTTCGGCTTGCAAGCCGACCCCCTTTTTCCTCCAAACATAACGATGGTCATTATGGCCAAACAGTTCTATTTTTGTTTCATCTGACCAGAGGACATTTCTCCAAAAAGTAAGATATTTGTCCCCATGTGCAGTTGCAAACCATAGTCTGGCTTTTTTTATGGCTGTTTTGGAGCAGTGGCTTCTTCCTTGCTGAGTGGCCTTTCGGGTTATGTCGATATAGGACTCGTTTTACTGTGGATATAGATACTTTTGTACCTGTTTCCTCCAGCATCTTCACAAAGTCCTTTGCTGTTGTTCTGGGATTGATTTGCACTTTTTGCACCAAAGTACGTTCATCTCTAGGAGACAGAACGCGTCTCCTTCCTGAGCGGTATGATGGCTGCGTGGTCCCATGGTGTTTATACTTGCGTACTATTGTTTGTACAGATGAATGTGGTACCTTCAGGCATTTGGAAATTGCTCCCAAGGATGAACGAGACTTGTGGAGGTCTACAACTTTTTTTCTGAGGTCTTGGCTGATTTCTTTTGATTTTCCCATGATGTCAAGCAAAGAGGCACTGGGTTTGAAGGTAGGCCTTGAAATACATCCACAGGTACACCTCCAATTGACTCAAATGATGTAAATTAGCCTATCAGAAGCTTCTAAAGCCATTACATAATTTTCTGGAATTTTCCAAGCTGTTTAAAGGCACAGTCAACTTAGTGTATGTAAACTTCTGACCCACTGGAATTGTGATACAGTGAATTATAAGTGAAATAATCTGTCTGTAAACAATTGTTGGAAAAATGCACAAAGTAGATGTCCTAACCGACTTGCCAAAACTATAGTTTGTTAACAAGAAATGTGTGGAGTGGTTGAAAAACGAGTTTTAATGACTCCAACCTAAGTGTATGTAAACTTTCGACTTCAACTGTATCTGCACATATGTGACATGGTATGCAATTTTCGGGGACCACTTTTGGCTCGTGAGCACTACTTTCAGACCTACTGGCTAAAAAGTATACAAAAGTACCGGAGAATCTCTTTAAGTACATGTTGGTGGGTTTACATTCAAACACCCTCCAAACAACAGCTCTCAGGTTAGATGCACTACTTTTCATGGTTTCATTACACAATCATGGTGTTTTGAGTCTTTCTAATTTTACAGTGCACTAGAACAAGTGTTCCTAGAAGTGGTCCTGAGACCTTTCACCCTGACTTCCTCACAACCCCTTAGACAACTTTCATCACTGTAGTAGCACCACAGTAGTCCCTCAAAACTATTGTCAAATGTGATTCATGTGAAAGTGTAATAGCAGATTGTATTATCATATTATTATAGGCTTGCTATTATTTTGTATACCTATATCTTATTCCGCAATTATTTTATATTCTATTCATTTCCATGTTTGCTATAGGCCTACTGTACATAGCCTACAGTAAGTAGGCCTAGGTCTATTTTGTTTGACTTCATCAGATTGATAGGATGTTTGGATGATGATCAAGGGAATTTACCTGTAACTGCTTTCACTTTTCAGGATACTTGTAAGGTCTGGCATATCAAACGGGCTATCTTGTGCTACATCGTCTTCGTAGGACACGAGAAGAGTTACCGCGTAATTCATGTGCGAGTTGTTCGCCCAGTAATCGCCATCTGGAGTTTCGTAACGGACAACAAACTCAATGCGAGCCCCATGGTGAAGATACGGTGGACAGAAGGAGAGCTTGAAGGAAAATTTATCAGTCTCACCGTCGCCCTGGACATAATCTGCTGGACAATCAAAGTAGGTGCTCCAGCTGTCCATAGTTGATCGAATGCACACAGTTTTGATAAATGAAATATTAAGGACTCGAATAAACCCGGTAAACGCCAGGGGCTCGTCTTCAATGGGTGACACACTCTCCACCTCTACTTTATTAATGTGCACTGCTTTAGTAAGGGCAGCCGCAGTGGGCATGGTCCACTCCGGGTTTACGCGGTAGGTCGGTTCACGGATTTTCGCTCGGTATTTTGCCTCCTCTTCTTCCCACCTGGCATTATCCTCATCATCCGAATCAAATTGGATGAATTCCTTCACGTCGGTTAGGTCTCTACCTGTTGTATCCGCAAACGACACTCTCCTGCTGGAAATTGCATCTTTGATTTTCAGATACTCTGCGGTCTCATCATAGATGGACCGTCCGCGTTTCCTTGGGATAGGAGAGCACCTGGGGATGAGACGCACGTTTGTCTCCTCGCTGTCTTCGTATTCTTCATCCGAATTACACTGTCCTTCATCATAACACCGTCCTTCTCCGGATGACCCCTCTTTCTTCACCTTGGTGAAAAGCCCCTCCTGGGATGGTATGGTTAAAAAAGACATTTTCTCGCCTGTGAGTAGCACTAGTCAGAGGATAGAATCCAATAGAATCCAGTGGTACGGGTTTGTACAGCGATTACCCAGCGTTACGAACAGAACTGCCACTTTTGAGTTTCAGAACGTGTTGTACAGCATGACGCCAATGGAGAACTGAGGAGCAAGTGCGAGTCTCTATAATACCAACTTTTGTGGCTCGTATAGGGTAGTCCTCCTTGTTTAGCTGGAACTTTAGTTAGGTCTTATTCCCAGAAGAATAACCGTCTAATTTTAGCTGTGTATTGCCTGCCACAAATGTGCTATTGAAGTTGGTACAACCCTGGACTGGCGACCCCACCCTCTGTTTTGGTTTGCCCAGACAGTACACGCCCACCTCCAAAACTACACTATAGACGAATCTCTGTTTGGAAACGTGCTTTTTATTCCTAAATATTATTAGACGGAAATAAAGCACGCCTAATACAGTGCAAAAAGCTATTATGGTCAGTCCTATATATATATATATATATATATATATTTGTATTATTCTTATTATTGGGCTATGTAATATGCCATAACAAATTACAACAGTTTTGTACATCAATGTTAAATTTGTTTTTAAGTTCCTTTACATTACCTGAAGGGTTTCCCTTCTGATCGAACCACAGGATGTTTTTTTGTTGTATGATGATATTTCAGTCCTTTACTTTCTGTGAATGGAATCTTCCCATGATGTCACATCATGTTCTTTTTTACTATGTAACGTCATATTGTGTCACAATGGGCTACAGTGTATTTAAAGGGCTCTTGGAATGCTTATCAGAATGTGATGCTTCATCAAATCGCCATATTTGCCATTACATCGTTTTATTTAAATATTGGGCAATAAGCACATAGCCTACTGTAGGGTATAAGTTACAATATAATATGTAGGACATATATACAGGAATCTTAATTCGATCAATCTTTTGTTGCTGAGAATCTTCCTGAAATGCAGATGAGCTTTGTGATTAACTTAAATTCACTGAAAACCCATACTAACACATGGTTATAACAGTATTGCAATTTTCATGTAGCCTACTTTTGGCCAGCTAATAGCCTAACCACCGATCAAGCGACATTATGGATAAACGTTCAAATCCTGTTGCAGCAGGATTATTTTGCTGTGACAATATAGGGCCAATTAAGATCCTACACATATAGGACATACACTTAAAGGCCAGTTTATTAGGTACACCCATCTAGTTCTGAGTTGGACCCCTCTTTGCCTCCAGAACAGCCTGAATTCTTCAGGGCATTCCTCAATTGGTATCAAGGGACCTAACGTGTGCCATTCCCCACACCATTACACCACCAGCCTGTACCGTTAACACCAGGCAGGATGGGTCCATGGACTCATGCTGCTTACGCCAAATCCTGACTCTGCCATCAGCATGATCCAACAGGAACCGAGATTTGTCCAGTGGTCATCGCGTTCCCACTGTAGCCGCTTCTTCTGGTCGTCTTCTGCAATAGCCCATCCATGACAAGGATCGATGAGTTGTGCATTCCAAGATGCCGTTCTGCACACCACTGTTGTACTGTGCCGTTATTTGTCTGTTTGTGGCCCATCTGTTAGCTTGCATGATTCTTGCCATTCTCCTTCGACCTCTTTCATCAACAAGCTGTTTTCGCCCACAGGACTTCCGCTGACTGGATGTTTTTTGTTTGTCAAACAATTCTCAGTAAACCCTCGACACTGTCGTGTGTGAAAATCCCCGGAGGGCTGCCATTTCTGAGATACTGGATCCGGCGCACCTGGTACCGACGATCATACCACGCTCAAAGTCGCATAGGTCACTCGTTTTACTCATTCTAACATTCAATTGAACAGTAACTGAATGCCTCGATGCCTGTCTGCCTGCTTTATAGAGCAAGCCATGGCCACATGACTCACTGTTTGTAGGAGCTAACCATTTTCATGAATGGGGTGGTGTACTTAATTAAAGGGCTGGTGAGTGTAGGTTGTATGACATGTTTAATCTAAATAAACATAGCTAGGCTTGTATGGATAATCGAGCTATATGGATAATCGAGCATATTGTAGACCTATACCTTACTTGTAAAAAATAATATGCTGTCTTGTGTTCTGTTATTGATGGTAAATTAATGGTGGGTTCTCATTCACAGACTCCATAGATTGGTAGTCCCTCGTTTTGGATCATTACTCCATCTGATCCACTAGGTGGCATAAGTAACGCTGCCATTCACCTCTCTGTCTCTGTCGTGATCCAATAATAGTTGCCTGGCTACCCATCCACATTGCTCCGGCAAACTGAGCAACTGAATTCAATTCAGGGTGAGTCGTCAGGCAACAATAATAGGCCTGTGGGAGTTTTATACACTGCTCAAAAAAATAAAGGGAACACAAAAAGAACACATCCTAGATCTGAATGAATGAAATAATCTTATTAAATACTTTTTTCTTTACATAGTTGAATGTGCTGACAACAAAATCACACAAAAATTATCAATGGAAATCAAATTTATCAACCCATGGAGGTCTGGATTTGGAGTCACCCTCAAAATTAAAGTGGAAAACCACACTACAGGCTGATCCAATGATGACAACGCCTGGGCATGCTCCTGATGAGGTGGCGGATGGTCTCCTGAGGGATCTCCTCCCAGACCTGGACTAAAGCATCTGCCAACTCCTGGACAGTCTGTGGTGCAACGTGGCGTTGGTGGATGGAGCGAGACATGATGTCCCAGATGTGCTCAATTGGATTCAGGTCTGGGGAACGGGCGGGCCAGTCCATAGCATCAATGCCTTCCTCTTGCAGGAACTGCTGACACACTCCAGCCACATGAGGTCTAGCATTATCTTGCATTAGGAGGAACCCAGGGCCAACCGCACCAGCATATGGTCTCACAAGGGGTCTGAGGATCTCATCTCGGTACCTAATGGCAGTCAGGCTACCTCTGGCGAGCACATGGAGGGCTGTGCGGCCCCCCAAAGAAATGCCACCCCACACCATGACTGACCCACCGCCAAACCGGTCATGCTGGAGGATGTTGCAGGCAGCATAACGTTCTCCACGGCGTCTCTAGACTCTGTCACGTCTGTCACATGTGCTCAGTGTGAACCTGCTTTCATCTGTGAAGAGCACAGGGTGCCAGTGGCGAATTTGCCAATCTTGGTGTTCTCTGACAAATGCCAAACGTCCTGCACGGTGTTGGGCTGTAAGCACAACCCCCACCTGTGGACGTCGGGCCCTCATACCACCCTCATGGAGTCTGTTTCTGACCGTTTGAGCAGACACATGCACATTTGTGGCCTGCTGGTGTTATGATTTAACTGGATAAGAACCCAAATGCAGACAAGTACACCAAGCCAGAGAAGTTTTAACAGGTTTATTTACAATGTACAAAGTCCAGGTTTCCAAATATATGGGAAGAGCAAGTCCAGGTACAGGGAGGGTAACAGATCCAGATCAGGGCAGGTGTGGTACCGTAATGTCCTAGTGTCCGTGGTGAGTCCAAAAGAGAGGTCCGGTAATGGAGAGCAGGATGGTGGTGGCAGGAGTGAAGCGGAGGCAGGAGTCAGGTTCCAAATATCTGTGGCACAGGAGAAAAAGTAAATAGAACAGACCAAAAACACAAAGAGCAAAAATAACCAGGTTGAGTCGGCAGCGAGACTAACATGGTCGTCTTGACTATGATCTGACGATGAGTGGTAAGTTTGACCGGGTCTTAAAGGCTGAGGTGATATGGTGAATGAGCTGCAGCTGGAACCCTGACTCCCGCACACCAGACTTCACTCCTGCAATCAAGGACAGACAGAGGGGAGGGAGAGAGCAGAGAGAGCTACCTATCAGCAGTAGGCCTAACAGCTGGAGGTCATTTTGCAGGGCTCTGGCAGTGCTCCTCCTTGCACAAAGGCGGAGGTAGCAGTCCTGCTGCTGGGTTGTTGTCCTCCTATGGCCTCCTCCATGTCTCCTGATGTACTGGCCTGTCTCCTGGTAGCGCCTCCATGCTCTGGACACTACGCTGACAGACACAGCGAACCTTCTTGCCACAGCTCGCATTGATGTGCCATCCTGGATGAGCTGCACTACCTGAGCCACTTGTGTGGGTTGTAGACTCCGTCTCATGCTACCACTAGAGTGAAAGCACTGCCAGCATTCAAAAGTGACCAAAACATCAGCCAGGAAGCATAGGAACTGAGAAGTGGTCTGTGGTCACCACCTGCAAAACCAGTCCTTTATTGGGGGTGTCTTGCTAATTGCCTATAATTTCCACCTGTTGTCTATTCCATTTGCACAACAGCATGTGAAATTTATTGTCAATCAGTGTTGCTTCCTAAGTGGACAGTTTGATTTCACAGAAGTGTGATTGACTTGGAGTTACATTGTGTTGTTTAAGTGTTCCCTTTATTTTTTTGAGCAGTGTATTTTGAGTGCTGACTACATGCATGGAATGCTCAGTAGGTTGGCTATGCAATAATGTAATTAAAGAGAGCGGAACATGATTGGTACAAGACAATCAACTTGGTCATATTCAACATCATAAGAGTCCATAACTTGGACTGGAACAAAAACAGGGCCAAGTTGCTCTATACCTGTTTATTATAACACTTAAATTACTACAGTAATAACATTGTTGTCATGACATTAATGTAACTATAGTCCCTGGTCAGTTGTCATGTGCAAGCATTTTGCATGATAAGGTATTCTAAATTGATGTTGAAATTGATGTTGTTTTCTTTTCTCTGTCTGCAAAAATCAGTCTCTCATCCATCGAGCAGGCACCACAGAAGTCCAGCCATGAAATCCATTCAACTGGAAATTGTTTCTCCATATACTATATTTTAATAATGGGGCGGCAGGTAGCTTAGTGGTTAAGAGTGTTGTGCCAGTAACTGAAAGGTTGCTGGTTCTAATCCCCGAGCCGACTAGGTGAAAAATCTGTCTATGTGCCCTTGAGCAAGGCACTTTTAAGCCTAATTGCTCCAGTAAATCGCTCTGGATAAGAGCGTCTGCTAAATGACTAAAAAATTATAATAATAATAATAATCGGTGATAGTCAGCAAGTCTCAATTGCTGGTAGGTCTACAATGAAGTACATAATTATTCCTAACCCAAAGTATTTTGCAATTCACATATCAAGGTAAGGCTACATTGTAGGACAAACGTCATCCCCCAAAAAATCTTATCAAAATAGATCAAGTGTCAGGCTACTGCGTAGTCACTGAAAATATTGTACTGTACGTGCGCGCCCCCTAGTACTGAAAATATGCAGCGCAGGGAGCGCAGCTTCTGTTGGTAAAGCTGACTCACTTAAACATACCCCCTTTGTATGATTGGTGGATATATTTCAGCGCGGCGTTCTGTAACCAATCAGCGGATTGTTTTCCTATCTCGTAATGTAATAAACATCGCGGCCGGAGAAATAGTGAGGGAAAGGAGAAATGTAAACAATTTCAGGACTCTGTGTAATTATAAACCATGACTTTATTCAATATAAAAAATGTTTTTATAATGCACAACTAGAGCTAAATTGATATATAGCTTTTAAGAGAACGGGACCGAGTTGTAAGACGAAGAACACACGCAAGGTAAGCTAGCTAGCCAGCTAGTTCGCGCTACAGTACTGTAGGCCTCTAGCAAAATTTACGCGGAAAAGGAACTTGCTAACTGTTTATAGGAAATACGAGCTAGTAGCTAGCTAGTAATTTGTGAAACGAACAAGTTAGCTAGTTACATCTAGCTAAGTAAACAATTCCACTAACGTTATCCCCTAGGCTAGCTAACTAATTTGTAGGCTATTGCGTTAGCTAGCACTGCAGACTAATTGGCAAAAATGAGCGATAAAACGAGGTACAGCAAAAAGTCTGCAGACTCTGCCCCGAAGAAACGATGTTCGTCCGACGAGCAGGCTGGCGAGTCCCCTCTTCCTAGTAAGTTAGCCAAAGTGGACGGCGTGGTGTCCAGTGAATTACCATCGAATTCTCATGGAAACAAAAATGGGGAAGATGGCGATAAAGTACCAGCTAGTATGGAAGAGAAGAATGGTGGAAATGAGGAGAGTGGACTAGATTTGAAAAAGGGACCGGGGGGGGGGATTTGTGCAGCTGTCACTGCCAATAACCCATCCAGCGCTGATGCACATGTCAGCGCCGCCAACAGTGCGCCCTCGTCGGGTGCACCCGTCTCTAGCGATGCAAATGAATTAAAAACCAAGGGAAGTGCTGGTGCTGGAGATTGCCGACCCTCAACTTCACTGGACCAGTCTGATTCGGCCGCTATAGCAGCCGCCGAGGCACTTGCTAGTCTCACAGGAGCAGCTGCGGGTGACGAGGCTAAACAAACGCCCTGCTCCTCCAAAAAAGTTGGACATTATGAGAGAATGGGACACAAAGGTAAGCGTGGTGACCATGAGTCCTCAAAGGAACGGTCAAAACCTGAAAGGGGTCTTCACACACAGGCAGCAGCGGCAGACAGCTCTACCTCACTGCGTGGAGTTGACAGGAAGGATGCCGAAGACATGCCCGATGCGGATGAGGAAGACGACTCAATACCTGGATCTTCCTCCACACAGAGTTCCTCTTTCCCATCAGATGATGATGATGATGATGATGACGGGGAGTGCGCTATAGTGTCAGTGAAGATGGCCCCGGAGATCCGACAGTCAGTGGCCCTTCTGGCGCAGGTACAGATGAGGCTGGACGCTTTGGAGAAGAAAGGTGCGCGGCTCCACCAGCGGCTAGAGCAGAAAATGAGCCGCCAGCGCCATCCACATGTGGACCAGCGCAGCTCCATCATACAGGCCATCCCCGGCTTCTGGGTCACGGCAGTATCCTTTTGAATACTCCTACACACACGGACGCACACACACCAACAAACAGTGACCAATACACACACTTTTCCAGATGGCAACAAATTACTTCATGATTCCAATTCATGTACCCGTGAATTATGTGCAAAGAGCCTGTTTGTGTTGTTGATTGTGAGTGTGTTGGTATGTCACATTTATTTTTCCCTTGGCTCAAAGCTCAACAGTTGTTGAACCACCCTCATCTCTCTGCTCACATCGACAAAACAGATGAAGGCGCTCTCAGTTACATGACCAACCTTGAAGTAAGTAAATAATCACAGCGAAAATGTAATGATTCTTTAAAGTCTTCCGAATAAATGTGCTATTGCTGCCCTGAAATTAAAATGTATTCTTGTCTCCTTCTTAGATTGAATCCTTCAAGACCAACAAGCTTGGTTACAGAATTGGGTTCCACTTCAAACGGAACCCTTACTTCCAGAACAACATCATAGTGAAGGAGCTCCACCTTGGAATGGCAGGTGAGTGACAGATCCAGTTGTCATATCTATCTTGCTAGGATGCCACATTTGACATCTTTGACAGGTATAGATGGAGAGGTGTAATCAGGTATCGTGTTTAAATGAGGCCAATAATGACGATATCCTTCCCCTCTCACAGGATCTCCAGTGTCTTTCTCCAACCCCATCCTGTGGCACCGGGGTCAGGACCTGACGCTCCACAGTGAGCCCAGGAGGTCGGGACGCGGCATCTACCAGACCTTCTTCAGCTGGTTCAGCGACCACACCAGTCCTGGCCGAGACGACATAGCACAGGTAACGGCATGCTCACTGCCTGGCACAGTCTGACATGCATCAAGTAATCCAGCAAAGACACGTTGCACAGATCCACTGGTGATCACACGACTGACTTTATTTTAGGCTCTGTATATAACACTCACGGTTACTGCACTATTCCAACACACTCGTCTTCTCTCTTTGTTCTGCGTGAATCTATAGATACTGAAGGATGACCTTTTCAGAAACCCTCTCAGATACTATCTGACTCCACTGTGGGAACCCAGGCAGAATGGCAGGTAAGCTGCCCAACAAAACCTATTGTCGTAGAACTTAGACTTTCCATCTTCATGATACTATTACCATGTTATTACCACTTTATTATGTGCTGTAATCTAGCCTAAAACACTACCAAACACTTTTATTAGAAAGCATTTTGTGTAAAAAAAAAAAGAAAGAAAGGAAAGGTCTCTTGGTTGTTCTAACTGTGACAACATGCGGTTCCAACAGCACCAGTGGGCCCAAGCCAGCTGACAACAGCAACAGGGAGGATTGTGTGGTGATCTCTGACTCGGATGATGATGAAGAAGAGCAGGCTAAGTCTGGACGAGGTCTTAGCAGGGAAGAGGAGGATGAGGACGAGGAGCGTGGGGACCGAGATGCAGGTTAGTCAATACTGTAATAGAGCTTTAGAAGACCATGATTCCAGTCCTTTAGGGCCACACTGTCTGCTGGTTTACAGAAAATGCAATGTGATGAGTCAGGTTTTATGCTCCAACACAGATGTGCATAACATATGCTCTGACTCCAGTCCTCAAGGGCCACAGTGTCTGCTGGTTTACCTCTACCTCCTGAGAAATGTCTGTACTTGTGTAGTAAGATGTCCCTTACTGAGTAATCCAGGTGAAACTGAATAGATAGCGAATATGTCCTCAGAATCAGATGAAAGCCCAGAGGAGGAGGATGACGGAGAGGTGGCAATAGACGGTAAGACATTGTCCTCGAGCAGAAATGTTATTCTGGAGGGTTGTTGGATCTGCTGGTCGGCTTTGCAGCTCAGTTTAGAATATGAAGTCATTGTTTGGATGAAAATCTATTTATTTGAATGGTTCTGGAAGACTGTTATTTTGAAATGCAAACTCAGCAGCTTATTCACACTGATCTGCCAATTTTCTGCAGAAACCAGTAGACCCAAGGAACGTTTATACTTTAAATGCAAGAGGCGTTTTGTACAATCATTGGAAGTAATATTTTGGAAGTTTATTGGGTTAAGGGGTGCTTTGTGTCTATTTGTGTATCCATTTTGGTTACCTGATACTTCAATCCACTACTCACTGTTTTCACCATTCACACAATCCAGTATTAAACCCCCCTGTTTATATCCCATACTAATCACCCCATTGGCTCAGAGTGGGAAACCCATTATAAAAGGTCTGATCATCTCCATTCCCTAGGCTCTGATGACAGCGACCAGGACGCCAGAGAGGATGAGGACTCATCGTACGGCGAGAAGGATGAAGAGGTGGACGTGGAAGACGTGGATGAATCACGAGGTCGCGAGGTCAGAGACCAAGATGAAGAGGAGGATGTTGAGGTGGACGAAGAAGCGGACGAGAGCTAAGATTGTTTGTTCTTCCCAATTTCCTTTTTTTCTTATTATGCACATAAGCTCAATTATTGTTAATAAATTCTAAATGCTTGACTGCATTTTAAAATCAGGGTAAATTAAAAAAGCCAGGGCACCATGGTTTGACTGTATATTTGACTGTAGTCTTTGTTGGATTTTTAAAATAGTTTTTTTGGTAAAGATTCTTTATTACTGGGGTTTCAAATTCAAAGGATTCTAACTTAATCCTGCGTTAGATCTTGACTCATTCATTCAGTTTACTCTTATTGATAGGGCTACTCAACACAAAATGAAAATAATACCAATACAATAATATTCTACGAGGTTTGAGACCCCTGATTTAATTTTGTTAATACTGCCAAGATTTGGCAGAATCTCTTGTTGCAAATGGTCCAATAAAAAATACTAGATCTTTTACTGACAGGTATCAGTGATCACGTCTTCAACTCAATTTATCTTGGACTTTTCCTATTGTAAATCTGATCTTTGACGAGGTAAAAAGGAGATTTTCTGAGAGGTTGTAATGTTATTCCCAACCCATCTTGGATGCACTTCCTATTGAACCAAATCTTGTTCTCAGG